>NW_027521017.1:0-143568 GCF_052094955.1 Ictidomys tridecemlineatus
AACCCAGTTTAGAACATCTGCTCTCTGCAACAGTTCTTGTGTACCTCAGTCTGAAATCTCTGCTCTCTGCAATAATTCTTCTGCAAGCAGTCTCCAAAACTCTACTCTTAGTAACAGTCCTTCTGTACCTCAGTCTCCAAACTCTGCTCTCTGTAAGACCCTTCGAAAACCCAGTATTCAACCTCTGCTGTCTGTAACAGTCTTTCTGCACCCAGTCTCTAAACTCTGCTCTCTGTAACAGGCCTTCTGTATCCCAGTCTCCAAACTCTGCTCTCTGTACGAGGCCTTCAGTACCCCAGTCTCCAACTTCTACTCTCTGCAACGATATTTTGCACCCCAGTCTCCAACCTCTGCTTTCTACAACAGTCTCTTTGCACCCCAGTCTCCAACATCTGCTCTCTGTAAAATCTTTCTTCACACCAGTCTCCAACCTCTGCTCGCTGTTACTGTCCTTTTGTACCAGATTCTCCAAACATTGTCCTCTGTAACGGTTCTTCTACACCCCAGTCTCCAAAATCTTCCTTCTCTATCAGTCCTTCTGCACCCCAGTCTCTAACCTCTGCTAAATATAACAGTCTTTCTGCACCTCAGTCTCCAACCTCTGCTTTCTGCAACAGTCCTTCTCTACGCAAGTCTCCAAATACTGCTCTCTACAATATTCCTTCTGCACCCCAGTCTTCAACCTGTGCTTTCTGCAACTATCCTTCTGTACCTCATTCTTCAACCTCTGCTCTCTGCAAAGATCCTTGTGCACACCAGTCTCCAAACTCTGCTCTCTGCAACAGTCCTTGTGAACCACAGTCTCCAACATCTTCTCTCTGCAAAAGTTCTTCTGTACCTCAGTCTGAAAACTCTGATCTCTGCAATAATCAATCTGCAGCCCAGTCTCCAAACTCTGCTCTCTGTAACAGTACTACTGTACCTCAGTCTCCAATCTCTGCTCTATGAAACAGTCCTTCTGCACACAAGTCTCCAACATCTGCTCTCTGAAACAGTCTTTCTACACCCCAGACTTAAACCTCTGCTCTCTGAGACAGTCCTTGTGTACCTCAGTCTCCAACCTCATCTCTCTGTAAGACCCTTCTGAAACCCAGTCTGCAAACTCTGCTCTCTGTAACAGTTCTTCTGCACCCCAGTCTTCAACTTTTGCTCTCTGTAACAGGACTTCTGCACACCAGTCTCCAAACTCTGCTATCTGTAAGAGGCCTTCTGCACCCCAGTCTTCAACCTCTACTCTCTGCAAAGATTATTCTTGACCCCAATCTCCAACATCTGCTCTCTACAACAGTTTTTCTACCCCGAGTCTCCAACCTCTGGTCTCTGCAAGATCCTTCTGCACACCAGTCTCCAAATGCTGCTCTCTGTAACTGTACTTCCGCAACCCAGTCTCCAAACTCTGCTCTCTGTAACAATAATTCTGCACCTCAGTCTCCAACCTCTGCTCTCTGCAATAGTCCTTCTGCACCGCAGTATCCAACCTGTGGTCTCCGCAACAGTCCTTCTGCACCACAGTCTTAAAACGCTGTTCTCTGCTATGATCCTTTTGCACCTCAGTCACCAACCACTACTCTCTGTAACAGTCCTTCTGCACCTGGATCCCCAACATGTGGTCTCTGTAAGATCCTTCTTAAACTCAGTCTCCAAATCTGTGATCTGTAATAGTCCTTCTGGAATCCTTCTCCACACTCTGCTCTCTGTAACAGGCCTTCTGCACACCAGTCTCCAACGTCTGCTCTCTGTAACAGTCTTTTTGCACCTCAGTCTCCAAACTCTGCTCTCTGCAACGATCCTTCTGCTCCCCAGTCTACAAACTCTGCTTTCTGTATCAGTTTTTCTGCACCTCAGACTCCAACCTCTGCTCTGTGTAACAGTCCTTCTGCACCCCAGTCTCCAACCTCTGCTCTCTGTGACAATCCTTCTGCAACCCAGTCTCCAACCACTGCTCTCTGTAACAGTCCTTCTGCACTATATACTCCAAAATCTGCTCTCTGTTACAGTCTTTCTATACCGCAGTCTTCAACCTCTGCTCTCTGTAACGGTCCCTCTGTACCCCAATTTTCAAAATATGCTTTCTGTAACAGTCCTCCTAAACCTCAGTCTGATACCTCTGCTCTCTGCACTATCCTTCTGCACTCCAGTGTCCAGTCACAGCTCTCTGTAACATTCGTCCTGCACAACAGTAACCAACCATTGCTCTCTGTAAGATCGTTCTGCAACCCAGCCTCAAAACTCTGCTCTCTATAACAATCCTTCTGCAACCCAGTCTCCAACCTCTGCTCTCTGTAGCAGGCATTATGCACCCCAGTCTCCAAACTCTGCTCTCTGAAAGAGTCCTTCTGCACGCCAGTCTGAAACCTCTGCTATCTGTAACGTTCCTTGTGCACCCCAGTCTCACACCTCTGATTTATGTGTCATAATTCTTCACCCCAGTCTCCAACGTCTGCTCTGTGTAACAGTCCTTCTGCATCTCAGTCTCCAACCTCTGCTCTCTGCAACAGTCTTTCTACACCCCAGGTTCCAACCTCTTCTTTCTGCAAAATGCCTTCTGCACCCCAGTCTCCAACCTGTGCTCTCTGTAACAGTCCTTCTGCACCGCAGTCTTCCACCTCTTATCTCTTTAACAATCCTTCTGCAGCCTAGTCTCCACCTCTTTTCTCTTCAACGATGCTTCTGCAACTCATTCTCCAATCTCTGCTCTCTTCAACGATCCTTCTGCACCCCAGTCTCCAACCTCTGCTCTCTTTAACTGTTTTTCTACACCTAAGAATCCAACTTCTGCTCCCTGCAACCGTCCTTCTGCACCCCTGTTTCTAACCTCTTCTCTCTGCTACGATCCTTATGCACCCCAGTCTCCAACATGTGCTCTCTGCAACAGTTCTTCTGCACCCCAGTCTCCAACGTCTCCTCTCCTCAAAACTTCTTCTGCATTGCAGTCTCCTACCTCTGTTCTCTGTAAGGTCGTTCTTCACCCAGTTTCAAAACTCTGCTCTCTGTAACATTCTTTCTCCAACCCAGTCTACAACCTCTGCTTTCTTCAATGGTCCTACTACAACCCAGTCTCCAACATCTGTTCTCTGCATCAGTCTTTCTACTCCTCAGTCTTTAACCTCTGCTCTCTGTAACGGTCCTTCTGCACCCCAGTCTCAAACCTCTGCTTTCTGTATAAGTCCTTCTGAGCCACGGTTTCCAATCTCTACTCTTTGTAACAGTCCTTCTGCACCTCTGTCTTCAAACTCTGAACTCTGCAACCTTACTTTTGCACCCCATTCTCTAACATCTGCTGTCTGTAACAGTCCTTCTGCACCCCATTCTCTAACCTCTGCTCTCTGCAACAGTCCTTCTGTACCACAGACTCCATCCTCTGCTCTCAGTAACGGTCCTTCTGCACCCCAGTCTCAACATCTGCTTTCTGTATCAGTAATTCTGCACCTCAGTCTCCAACCTCTGCTCTCTGCGACAGTTCTTTTGAACCCTAGTCTCCAAAATCTGCTCTATGCAACAGTTCTTCTGAACCCCAGTCTCCAACATTTGCACACCGAAACAGTTATTCTATAAACCATTCTCCAACCTCTTCTCTCTGTAACAGTCCTCCTTTATTTCAGTCTCCGAACTCTGGTTTCTGCAATGGTCCTTCTGCACCACAGTCTCCAACCTCTGCTTTCTGTATCAGTCCTTCTGAACACCAGTCTCCAAACTCTGCTCTCTGTAACAGTCCTTCTGAAACTCAGTCTCCAAATTCTGCTCTCTGCAATAGTCATTCTGCACCCAAGTCTCAAACACCTGCTCCCTGCAACAGTCTTTCTTCATCCCATTCTCCAAACTCTGCTATCAGCAACAGTCCTTCTGCACCTTAGTCTCCAACCTCTGCTCTTTGTAACAATCCTTCTGCAACTCTGTCTTCAACTCTGCTCTCTGCAATGGTCCTTCTGCACCTCAGTCTCCAACCTCTGCTCTCTGTAAGGGTACTTATACACCAGAGTCTCCAACCTTTGCTTTATGTATCAGTCCTCCTGCACCCCAATCTCCAACCTGTGCTCTGTGTAACTGTCCCTCTGCACCTTAGTCTCCAACCCCTGCTCTCTGCTACAGTCTTTCTAAACCCCAGTCTCCAACCTCTGCTCTCTTTAACAATCCTTCTTTACCCAAGTCTGCAATCTCTGCTCTCTGCAACAGTCCTTCTACACCCCAGTCTTCAACCTCTGCTCTGTGTAACAGTCCTTCTGCACTCCAGTCTTCAAACTCTTCTCTCTGTAACAGTCCTTCTTCACCCCAGTCTCCAAACTCTGCTCTCTGCCACGATCCTTCTGGACCCCAGTCTCCAATGTCTGCTCTCTGCAACAGTTCTTCTGCACCACAGTCTCCAAGCTCTGCTCTCTGTAAGATCAATCTGGACTCCAGTTTCCAAACTCTGCTCTCTGTAACATTCCTTCTCCAACCCAGGCTCCAACCTCTGTCCTCTGCAACAGTCCTTCTGCTCCCCAGTCTCCAACATCTGCTCTCTGTAACAGTCCTTCTGTACCGCAGTCTCCAACCTCTGCTCTTTGTAAGGTCCTTCTACAACCCAGTCTCCAATCTCTGCTTTCTGTATCAGTTTGTCTGAACCCCAGTCTCCAAAGTCTGTTTTCTGTATCTATCCTTCTGAACCTCAGTCTCCAACTTGTGCTCTATGTAAGAGTCCTTCTTCACCCCAGTCTCCATCATCTGTTCTGGATAACAGTCCTATACCACAGTCTCCAACATCTGCTCTCTGTAAAAGTCCTTCTGCACCCCAATTTCAAAACTCCTGCTTCATGTAATAGTCCTTCTGCACCTGAGTCTCCAAACTCTGCTCTCTGTAACATTCCTTCTACACCCCAGTCTCAAAACTCTGCTTTCTGTATCAGTCTTTCTGAACGCCAGTCTCCAACCTCTGTTCTCTGTATCTATCCTTCTGCACCTGAGTCTCCAACCTCTTCTCTATGCAACAGTCCTTCTATACTGCTATCTTCAAACTCTGATCTCTGTAAAGGTCATTCTGCAGGGCAGACTCCAAACTCTGCTTTCTGTATGAATCCTTCTGCACCCTAGTCTCCAAATTCGCTCTCTCTAAGAGTCTTTCTGCACCTCAGTATACAACCTCTGCTCTCTGCAACAGTCCTTCTGCACCCCAGTCTCCAAACTCTGCTCTCTGCAACAGTCCTTCTGGACCCCAGTCTCCAACGTCTTTTCTCTGCAACAGTACTTCTGCACCCCAGTGTGCAAACTCTGCTTTCTGTAACAATCCTTCTGCTGTTCAGTCTCCAACCTCTGCTCTATGTGACAAGAATTTTGCACGTCAGTCTCCAACCTCTGCTCTTAGAAACAGTCCTTCTGCACTCCAATCTCCAAACTCTTCTCTCTGCAACAGTCCTTCTGCACCCCAGTCTCCAACGTCTGCTCTCTGCAATGATCGTTGTGCACCCCAGTCTCCAAACTCTGCTGTCTGCAACAGTCCTTCTGCACCCAAGTCTCAAACCTTTGCTCCCTGCAACAGTCCTTCTGCACCTCAGTCTCTAACCTCTACTCTCTGTAACAGTCCTTTTGCACCTCAGTCTCCAACATTTGCTCTTTGTAAGATTCTTCTGCAACCCAGTCTCCAAACTCTGCTCTCTGTAACAGTCATTCAGCACCCCTTCTCCAAACTCTGTTCTCTGTAACAGTCCTTCTTCACACCAGTCTCAATACTCTGCTCTCTACAACGATCTTTCTTCACCCATGTTTCCATCCTCTGCTCTCTGCAACAGTCCTTCTCCACACCAGTCTCCAATCTCTGCTCTCTGTAACAGTCCTCCAGTAGTGCAGTATTGAAAGTCTCCTCTCTGTAATGGTTCTTCTGCACCCCAGTCTCCAAACTCTGTTCTCTGTAACAGTCCTTCTAAACCTCAGTGTCCAAACTCTGCTCTCTGCAACAGTCCTTCTGCACCTCAGTCTGAAAACTCTGTTCTCTGCAACGATCCTTCTGCACCCCAGTGTCCAACCTCTGCTCTCTGTAACAGTCCTGCTGTACCTCAGTCTCCAAACTCTGCTCTCTGTAAGATCTTTCTGCAACCCTATCTCCAATCCCTGCTTTCTGTAAGAGTCCTTCTGCACCCCGGTCTCCAACCTCTGCTTTCTGTAACAGGCCTTTTGCACCCCATTCTCCAACCTCTGTTCTCTGTAACAGTCTTTCTGCACCTCAGTCTCCAACCTCTGCTCTGTTTAACAGTCCTTCTGCACCCCAGGTTCTAAAATCTGCTCTCTTGAACGATCCTTTTCGAACCCAGTCTTTAATGTCTTCTCTTTGCAACAGTCATTTTGCACCAAAGTATCCAACCTCTGCTCTCTGTAAGATCTTTCTGCACTCCAGTATCCAAACTCTGCTCTCTGTAACATTTCTTCTCCACCCCATTCTTTAACCTCTGCTTTCTGCAAATGTCCTGCAACACCCCAGTCTCCAACCTCTGTCCTCTGCAACAGTCCTTCAGCTCCCCAGTCTCCAATCTCTGCTCTCTGCAACAGTCCTTCTGAACCCAGTCTCCAAACTCTGTTCTCTGCAACTGTCCTTCTGCACCTTAGTCTCCAACCTCCACTCTCTGTAACAGTCTTTCTGCACTTCACTTTCCAACCTCTGTTCTCTGCAACAGTCCTTCTGCACCCCAGTCTCTATACTCTGCTCTCTGTAACAGCCATTCTGTACCCAGGCTCCAATCTCTGTTCTCTGTAACAGCCTTCTGCACCCCTGTCTCCATACTCTGCCCTCTGTATCAGTCCTTCTGCACCTCAGTCTCCAAACTCTGCTACCTTTAACAGTCTTTCTGAATCTCAGTCTCCTAACTCTACTCTCTACAACAGTTCTGCACACCAGTCTCCAACCTCTGCTCTCTGTAACAGTCCTCTTGTATTGCAGTCTCCAAACTCTGAGGTCTGTAATGGTCCTTCTGTACCTCAGTCCCAAACCTCTGCTTTCTGTATCAGTCCTTCTGCACCCCAGTCTCCAACCTCTACTATCTACAACAGTCTTCTACTCCTCAATCTCCAAATTCTACTCTCTGCAAAAGTCCTTCTGAACCCATGTCTCCAACACCTGCTCCCTGCAACAGTCCTTCTTCACCCCAGTTTCCAACCTCTGATATCTACAACAGTCCTTCTGCACACCAGTCTCCAAAATCTGCTCTCTGTAACAGTCCTTCTGCACCTCAGTCTTCAACCTCTGCTCTGTGTAACAGTCGCTCTGCAATCCAGTTTAAAATCACTGCTCTCTGCAAAAGTCCTTCTACACTCCAGTCTTCAACCTCTGCTTTGTTTAACAGTCCTTCTGCACCCCAGTCTCCAACCTCTGCTCTCTGTAACACTCCTTCTGTACCATATTCTCCAACCTCTGCTCTCTGTTACAGTCTTTGTATGCCGCAGTCTCCAACCTCTGGTCTCTGTAACGTTCCTTCTGCACCCCAATTTTTAACCTCTGCTTTCTGTAACAGTCCTTCTGCACCTCAGTCTCCATCCTCTGCTCTCTGTAACAGTTCTACTGCACCTCAGTCTGAAACCTTTGCTCTCTGCACGATCCTTCTGCACCCCAGTCTTCAACCACTGCTCTCTCTAACAGTCGTCGTGCACCTAAGTAACAAACCTCTGCTCTCTGTAAGATCCTTCTGCAACCCAGCCTCAAAACTCTGCTCTCTATAACAGTCCTTCTGCAACCAAGCCTCAAATGTCTGCTCTCTATAACAGTCATTCTGCAACCCAGTCTCCAACCTCTGCTCTCTGTAGAAGGCCTTCTGCAACCCAGTCTCCAAATCTGCTCTCTGAAACAGTCTTTCTACACGCCAGTCTCCAACCACTGCTCTCTTTAACCGTCCTTCTCCACCCCAGGCTCCCACCTCAGCTTTCTGTATCATAATTCTTCAAACCAAACTCCAACGTCTTCTCTGTGGAACAGTCCTTCTGCATCTCAGTCTCCAAAATCTGCTCTGTGCAACAGTCCTTCTGCACCCCAGTCTCCAACCTCTGCTTTCTGCAACATTTCTTATGAACCCCAGGCTTTAACCTGTTCTCTCTGTAACAGTTCTTCTGCAACCAAGTCTCAACCTCTGCTCTCTGCAATTATTCATCTGAAACTCCGTCTCCAACTTCTACTGACCTCAACGATCTTTCTGCACCTCACTCTTCAAACTCTGCTCTCTGTAACAGTTTTTCTGCACTTCAGTCTCCAACCTCTGCTCTTTGCAACCGTCCTTTTGCACCCCTGTCTCCAACCTCTGCTCTCTTCAATGATCCTTCTGCATCCCAGTCTCCAACGTCTCCTCTCCTTAACATTCCTTCTTCACCCCAGTCTCCAACCTCTGTTCTCGGTAAGATCCTTCTGCACCCCAGTTTGCAAACTCTGCTCTCTGTAACATTCTTCTCCAACCCAGTCTCCAAACTCTGCTTTTTTCAACGGTCTTGCTGCAACCCAGTCTCCAAACTCTGTTCTCTGAAACAGTCCTTCTGCTCCCCAATTTCCCATCTCTGCTCTCTGTAAAAGTCATTCTGTACTGCAGTCTCCAACTTCTACACTTTGTAATAATCCTTCTGCACCCGAGTCTCCAACCTCTGCTTTCTGTATCAGTTTTTCTGCACCACAGTCTCCAAACTCTGCTCTCTGTTAGAGTTCTTCTGCACCTCAGTCTCCAAACTCTGCTTTCTGTAAGATCCTTCTGCAACCAAGTCTCCAAACTCTGCTCTTCGTAACAGTCCTTCTGCACACCAGTCTCCAACCACTTCTCTCTGCAACGATTCTTCTTCACCCCAGTCTCCAACCTCTGCTATCTGCAACAGTCATTCTGAACCTCAGTCTTCAAAATCTGCTCTCTGCAACAGTCCTTCTGCACCTCAGGATGAAAACTCTGCTCTCTTCAACCATCATTGTGCAATCCAGTTTCCAAACACTGCTTTCTGTAACAGTCCTTTTGACCCTCAGTCTCTAACTTCTTCTCTCTGCAACAGTTCTTCTGCACTCCAGTCTTTAACATCTACTCTCTGAAACAGTCCTTCTACACCCCTGTCCAAATGCAGAAGAATGAGACCTGAACTATCGCTCACCCTGCAAAAAATCAACTATAAATGCATTAAAGACCCAGGCACTAGATCAGAAATTATTCAGTTTCAAGGAAAATACAAAGTCAATACTCTAACCTACAGGAAGAGGCAATGACTTTCTCACTAGGATGCCAAAGCTCAGGAGATAACAGCAAAAGTTAGCTAATAGGATGGCATCAAATTAAGAAGGTTCTTCACAGCAAAGGAGACAATTAGAATATGAAGAGAGAACCTACGGAAAGGGAGAAAATCTTTATGAGGTGCTCTTCTAAAAGAGGATGAATATTTAGAATATTAATAAAGAACTCAAAAAACTTAACATCAAACCCACAATTATTAAATAACCCAATTATCAAATAACCCAATAACAAATTGGAAACAAAATGAACTAAACAGACACGTCTTAGAAGAAAATATGTGAGTGGCCAAAAAATATATGAAAATACTTGCAAGTCAAGACTACCCTTAGATTTCAGCTCACTTCAGTGACAAAGGCAACCACCAAGAATACAAACAGAAATGAGTGTGACAAGGAAAGAATTGAAGAGAAAGGAGCACTCTCACCCTGTTGGTGGGAATGTAAATCAGCACAACTACCACGGAAATCGGGATGGAGGCTCCTCAGGAGTAGCCATGGACCACCCTGCGACTCAGCTCTACCTCTGCTTGGTATTTATCACAGCAGATCAAAGTCATCATACTATAATGACACATACATGCCCATGAACCAGCCGAGGTGACATCAGTGGACAAATGGATAAAGAACATTTGGTATATGCACACTGGAATTTCATTCAGCTATAAAGAAGAACGAAATTATGTCATGCTGGAAGATGGATGGATCTAAAGAACATTAAGGGAAATAATCAACTCAGAAAGTTATGGGCCTTATGTTTTTTCTCTGTAAAAGCTAGAGGGAGAAAAAAAAGGAAAGTTTGGAATGGAGTCTTATCATGAAAGTTGAAGGAAGATCAGTAGAGTCAAGGCACCAGGGGAGAAGGTGAGGAAAAGGGAAATATTGGAATGATATTGGCCAAAGTTCACGGTTATTTTGTGTGCATGTTCAAATATGTGTCAGCAAATCCCACCATTATGGACCACTACAATGCACCAATGAAGTGTAAAAAGGAGCGTTTCACATTACATGGGACAGGCACTATTCTAGGAGGGTGCCCATTTTTTCCCGTCTATAAATACCACGATCATTTACTACTGTCAAAAATCTCTACAGATTCAAATGTTCTGATCACTGCTCCACCACATGGCCTCTTCTACTTCAGGGTCCCCTTATTCTCACTGAAATCAGGGAGCCCGTTTCAACGATGCCATCTGTTAATGTCTTCACAGGTTTCCGAGGACAGCGGCTGCGGGTTTCACAAGGATCTGGTGCTGCCTTCTGAACGCATGTCCACGAGGCCTTGGCGAAGGCAGGTGCTCTAGGTCCTCCTCCAGATCCAGCTGTGAGGCCAGGAAAGGGTCACATAACACGCCATCCAACACGTTATTTATTTCTGATCACCATCCTCTCTATTATTCCAGAATCATATTGGTAATTGAACTTAAGCAAACACTGAGTCCAGATTTCAGTCCATCAACCAAAGAGAGTCTAATAGCCACTCCCCATGGCTCAGAAAAATCCTTGGCCCTAACATTTCTGGTGATTACGTCCCTGTGACTGCATTCAAGATGATCCAGCAATATGTCCTGACTTTTTTGGTCTAGAAGTCTCAAACAAATTCTCTTATATATTCTTAAGTCTCCTATTAACAAAATACAGTAAAATATATACCTTTTATTTTGGTGTGACCCTTATACTCTCCTGGGCTACATTTTATACTATTACCTGAGGCGTTCTAGGATCAGACACCAATTAAGTGTCTGGTGACAATGTGGGATGATGGATGAGCATCTTAAAGACAATTGGGCTGGGGATGTGGCTCAAGCAGTAGTGCGCTTGCCTGGCACGCGTAAGGCCCGGGTTCGATCCTCAGTACCACATACCAACAAAGATGTTGTGTCCACCAAGAACTAGAAAATGAATATTAAAAATTCTCTTTCTCTCTCTATCTCTCTCTTTCTCTCTCTCTCTCTCTCTCTCTCTCTCTCTCTCTCTCTCTCTCTCTCTCTCTCTCTCTCCCCTCTCCTCTCCTCTCCTCTCTCACTCTCTCTTAAAAAAAAAAGACAACTGCCCAGGTAGAGTCACCATAGGGTCTTCAATTTAGGGAAAGCTAGTCTCCTTGGGAGAGGAGGGGCTGCTTCTGACAGAAAAGAGGGTTAATGGAGATTTCAGGGTTCAAGGCTCTGAGATTTGTCTAATTCCACTGGTATTTTGCCATCCCAATTAACAAGGTCTCAATCATTTCCCCATTAATGTCCTAATGGACATAAGAGAGACCTGGAGAAATTGTGGATTTATAATTTTCTTTGTAAATCTGCAATTTGGGAATTGGATGTTTTATTCTGATATTAACCTATATCAGTTTCCAGAGAGAAAATATTTCTGATGATCTGAACTTGACTTGAAGGAGGAATATAATGCTTAAACCTATCAATTTCTTTCTGTAATTCTCCCACTCCAGTCAGGAACAGCAGTCTGTAGTCATGTTGAAATGTTCATTCCCACCCTGAAGGTCGATGGTGTTATTCCAAAGCTCAGTTTTCCATAGACATTTGATTTCATGCCACGATAACTTAAAGTCTCTGTTGGGTCATTGCACACAAGGAATTATCTGGTCTCCTTTCACATGGGCTGTGACATCATCACCATGTTCAATTCTCTCAGGTCAGACATCCAAACTACCTCCTCAGATCTGTTATCTAGAACCATCTCTGATGTAAACCACTTTTGTGGTCAGTGCCACCGTGGTCAGGTAGAGATGAAGAACGACTCTTGGTGACTTAGGCTAGAGGAAGTTGACACAGAAAAAAGTTATAAAATGGTTGGGAGATCTGGAAGAAATAAAAATAGGGCAGGTGACACCACCCCATATATGGAAACCCTAGCTTTCCTGAAAAGAGACACGCATTAGACGCTACTGTGACCCACATTCAGGAACAGCTGTCTAGGAGCCTGCACACACAGCTCCTGGCACCAAAAAGATTAGTTCCTGCCTCTACAGTGCTGGTTTGCTGCTGCTGCTATTGGATCCAAAAGAACCCGCTTTCCTTCTTTCCTTTCTTCCTCTTTGCCTAGAGTTTGGCTGATCTTGACAGAACCTCTTAAAATGGAGGCCTGCAGTCGGAGGAGTTTGGGAAACGAGGTTCTTGTACTTTCTGTCCCTCTGGTGTGGGGAGAACACAGAAGGACAGAGATGGTGCTGAACACCCACACAAGGTGTCTGACACACTTGAAACTGAAAGTGGGAAAAGGGTGTTTGTGAAAAGAGAGGAGAGAAAAGAGTCTCAGAGATTTTAAAAGCGGGAGTTGGAGTTAAAGCTCCATATACAGACTCTCTAACCAGGTTACTACAAGTCCCTGGGAGTCATCTTTTTTCATATGACTGTATACAGCAGTTTTAAGATTGGTCTAGACTTTGATCATGCAAAGGGATGCACACACTTCAGCCAGCTTCCTAAGGGCACTCTGGACCTCGTTGCTTCTCAGGCTGTGAATGACAGGGCTCAAAAGGGGGCTCACCACACAGAAGAGCACAGAGACCAGGGTGTCCATGTCCAGCCTTCTCTGGGCCTTTCATAGTGGAAGTTGGCTGTTCCATAGAAGACCACCACGAAAGTGAGGGGGGACGCACAGGTGGAGAAGGCTTTCCTCCTGCCCTGGGCAGAAGGAATCCCCAGGATGGCCGCCATGATTAGTGCATAGGAGCCTGCAGTGAAGTGGCAGGGGCTCAGGCCCATGGTGGCACTGACAACGTGGAGAACAGACTCATTGACAGAGGTGTCTGAGCAGGAGAGCATCAGGAGCAATGGGGTGTCACAGAGAAAGTGGCTGAACTGGTGGGGCCCACACAGAGTTAGTGTGATGGCCAGCACCGTGTGTGTGACCAAATTCACCAGCCCACACAGCCAGGACTCAGTCACCAGGCCAACACAGACCTTCACACTCATAATGACTGGGTACTGAGGTACCATTTACTATCATAAATATTGGAATAGAAGCTTACATACATATGTATCTGTGAACATCTCTGATTATTTCTTAAAATTAAAATTATAAGTCACCTGCTTTTAAATACATATATCTATTTTTTTCAGTAGAAACTTTTATTTTTTTAAGTTTTATAAGATACAAGAAATTTTGAAAAATGATATATACTTAGGTATTTTTTTTCTTTTTTATTATAAGATTTACCTCACCAAACATTACATTTCCTGAAAAAAAATGATTATTACAATTACTGATTTTCTATCATGTTACCCATGCTAATCCGTGATCCATTGTTTTGAACTAAAATTTCTGTTTCTTTTTCAATCTTAAATGAAAAATATTATAGTAAAACAGTAGGCTCTTGGTACAGGTAGATGTGGATTGAAATTCATCTGTTGTTTACTAGATGTTGTTTGTAAAAAAGTCAGCTCATCTCTATTCCTCAGTTTGTTCCTTCCTTAGGATATTAATGATGTCTATTTCACAACTGCTGAAAAAAGTTTTGAGATAATATAAGCTATGTGTCTGGCACATTACATTTACTCAATGCCTTTTATCAAGTTAGAAAATGTCTATCCATTTTTTACTGGTGTTTTTTTTTTTTAATTTTCTTATTTTCTCTGCATCTATTGAAATGATATATATTTTTTTCTTATTTAGTCTGTTACTATGGGAATTCGGTTAATTGAATTTTTGAATATTGAACCAGCCTTGCATTCTGGGATTGATCTCAATTGACTGTAATGTTATCCTTATTCTATATGGCTGAGTTCAGTTTGTTAATATTGTTCCCTGCTTGCTTTTGTGTATTCTATTTTCGTTGTTCTCCAGAGATAATCTATTTTTTGAAGAATTCTCAGCTGTATTCTACTGTTATTTTCAGTCAATGCATGTTAGTGAACTAGTGGGAAACAGAGAAGGGATTTCTGATGTTTTCAAGAAGCCCTGCCTTAGGTACTGTAAACTCAGTCACAGGGATATTGCTTTCACAGTGACCCATTTTCTAGCAATATGGCTGAGCCTAGTTCTTATTCCTCCCGACGTTAGATATTTCAGCCTGTTCCTTTCCATAGCAGCAAAGGTTTTCCGTTGAGAGTCCTAATGTAACAGTTTCTGTTACTCTTTCCCCCGAAGATTACAGCTTTTGTTCTATGCAAAAAATCAGGAAATGGGTCTAGGAGGAGTTTTAGCTGCTGCTGCTGCTCTTTGTTCCTCCACCTATCCAACAAATGATACCATTAAAGACACTTTTTTAGAATACTTCCCTATCTTCCTGGGAGCATTTGGTGGAATCCATGGAGAAAAAGAAAAAATACAAACATCTTTTGTCTATAGCCCTCTGGGTCTTTATGCTCTCAAACAAGTCTATACTTAGTCTTTAACAATCCATTAACTATTTTTTATTTGAGTTTTTTCTTTTTTAATAAATAAACTCCTATGTATCTAGTGGGTTCTCCCATAGTTAAAAAAATGCCTGGATTATTTTGGTTGCTTATCTCTTCCCAGACTTTGGTTAGTTGTTTGCCTTATATTCTTCATCTCTAATAAAATCAAGGAAAGTCATTAATTTGCATTTTTTTCTGCTCTTTTTGGTTATTATAATGATGAAAACAACATGCTTTCTAGCTATTTCGATAGATACTCAAGGTGAAATTTGATGTCTATACACTTATTTTTCATAAATATTTAGTAATTTCTAATTTAGTTAAATATCTAGTTATTCTATTCAAAACAATCCCATTCCTAGCATATTTCCAAGGAAATTAATGCACAGTTCACAAAAATTCTTGTGTAAAAATTCATAATAACTCAAACAAATATTATGCCTTCAGCAGAAGGACAGAAGACAAATCACGGTTTATCATGCAGTGGAATAATTCAGTTACTTTAGAAACACAAATACTAGAACATTAATAACATTGACAAATCTAAAAAAATTTCTGGGTGAAAGAAGCCAGATACAAAATATATACTGTATCTTTCCTTTAAATAAAATTCAAAAATTAGCAAAACAGCTATAATGGTCAAGTAATAATGGTGGTCTTTTTTTTTTTTTTTTTGGAGCTCAGGGGTGATTTCAGTTGAAGCATGAAGGAATTTTCTAAAGTGATGGAAATGTTTTATATCCTGATTTTTGGTAGTTCATATATATGTAAAATATTATAAACCTTTACACTTTTTAATTTTTTTTTGGTTTTTCACAACATTACAAAGCTCTTGACATATCATACTTCGAACAATAGTTTCAAGTGAGTTATGAACTCCCATTTTTACCCCAAATACAGATTGCAGAATCACATAGGTTACACATTCACATTTTTACATAATGCCATACTAGTGACTGATGTATTCTGCTACCTTTCCTATCCTCTACTATCCCCCTCCCCCCATCTTCTATTTCTATCCCATCTACTGTAATTCATTTCTCTCCTTATTTTTCTTCCAATTCCCCTCACAACCTCTTTTATGTAGTTTTTTATAACAATGAGGGTCTCTTTCCATTTCCATGCAATTCCACTTTTCTCTCTCTTTCCCTCCCATCTCGTGCCTCTGTTTAATTCAATTTTTTCTTCCTGCTCTTCCTCCCTACTCTATTCTTAGTTGCTCTCATTATATCAAAGAAGAAATTTGGTATTTGTTTTTTAGGGATTGGCTAGCTTCACTGAGCATAATCTGCTCTAATGCCATCCATTTCCCTGCAAATTCCATCATTTTGTCATTTTTGGTGCTGCGTAATACTTCATAGTGTATAAATGCCACATTTTTTTAATCCATTCATTTATTGAAGGGCATCTGGGTTGGTTCCACAGTCTAGCTATTGTGAATTGTGCTGCTGTGAACATCGATGTGGCAGTATCCCTGTAGTAC
Source organism: Ictidomys tridecemlineatus (assembly GCF_052094955.1). Lineage (NCBI taxonomy): Eukaryota > Metazoa > Chordata > Mammalia > Rodentia > Sciuridae > Ictidomys > Ictidomys tridecemlineatus. The sequence goes on from NW_027521017.1 coordinate 16,046, forward strand.
GCTCTTTTAAGTTCTTCAGGGAATAGACCAAGAAGGGCAATAACTGGGTCAAATGGTGGTTCCATTCCTAGCTTTCCCAGGAATCTCCATACTGCTTTCCAAATTGGCCGAAACAATTTGCAGTCCCACCAGCAATGTTTAAGAGTACCCTTTTCCCCACATCCTCTCCATCACTTGTTATTATTTGACTTCATAATGGCTGCCAATCTAACTGGAGTGAGATGGTATCTTAGGGTAGTTTTGATTTGCATTTCTCTGACTGCTAGAGATGGTGAGCATTTTTTCATGTATCTGTTGATTGATTGTATGTCCTCCTCTGAGAAGTGTCTGTTCAGGTCCTTGGCCCAATTGTTGATTGGGTTATTTGTTGTCTTATTGTCTAATTTTTTGAGTTCTTTGTAAACTCTGGATATTAAGGCTCTATCTGAAGTGTGGGGGATAAAAATTTGTTCCCATGATGTAGGCTCCCAATTTACTTCTCTTATTGTTTCTCTTGCTGTTAAAAAACGTTTTAGTTTAAGTAAGTCCCATTTGTTGATTCTTGCTATTAACTCTTGTGCTATGGGTGTCCTGTTAAGGAATTTGGAGCCTGATCCCACAATATGTAGATTGTAGCCAACTTTTTTTTCTATCATACGCAGAGTCTCTGATTTGATATCAAGGTCCTTGATCCATTTTGAGCTAATTTTTGTGTATGGTGAGAGGAGGGGATTCAGTTTCATTTTGTTGCATATGGATTTCCAGTTTTCCCAACACCATTTGTTGAAAATGCTATCCTTCCTCCATTGCATGCTTTTAGCCCCTTTATCGAATATAAGATAGTTGTAACTTTGTGGATTAGTCTCTGTATCCTCTATTCTGTACCATTGGTCCACCCGCCTGTTTTGGTACCAGTACCATGCTGTTTTTGTTACCATTGCTCTGTAGTATAGTTTGAAATCTGGTATTGCTATACCACTTGATTCACACTTCCTGCTTAGAATTGCTTTTGCTATTCTGGGTCTTTTATTTTTCCATATGAATTTCATGATTGCTTTATCTATTTCTACAAGCAATGCCATTGGAATTTTGTTTGGCATTGCATTAAACCTATAGAGGACTTTTGGTAATATCGCCATTTTGATGATGTTAGTTCTGCCTATCCATGAACAGGGTATATCTTTCCATCTTCTAAGGTCTTCTTCTATGTCTTTCTTTAGGGTTCTGTAATTTTCATTATATAAATCTTTCACCTCTTTTGTTAGGTTGATTCCCAAGTATTTTATTTTTTGGGGGGATATTGTGAATGGAGTGGTTTTCCTTATTTCCATTTCAGAGGTTTTGTTACTGATATACAGAAATGCCTTTGATTTGTGCGTGTTGATTTTATATCCTGCCACTTTGCTGAATTCATTTATTAGTTCTAGTAGTTTTTTTATAGACCATTTTGGGTCTTCTAGGTATAGAATCATGTCATCTGCAAATAGTGATAATTTAAGTTCTTCCTTTCCAATTTTTATGCCTTTAATTTCTTTCGTTTGTCTAATTGCTCTGGCCAGTGTTTCGAGAACTGTATTGAATAGAAGTGGTGATAGAGGGCATCCCTGTCTTGTTCCTGATTTAAAGGGGAATGCCCTCAATTTTTCTCCATTCAGAATGATGCTAGCCTGGGGCTTAGCGTAAATAGCTTTTACAATATCAAGGTAAGTTCCTGTTATCCCTAGTTTTTCTAATGTTTTGTACATAAAGGGATGGTGTACTTTGTCGAATGCTTTTTCTGCGTCTATCGAGATGATCATATGGTTCTTATTTTTAAGTCTATTGATATGGTGAATAACATTTATTGATTTCCGTATATTGAACCATCCCTGCATCCCAGGGATGAATCCTACTTGATCATGGTGCACAATTTTCTTGATGTGTCTTTGTATCTGATTCGCCAGAATTTTATTGAGGATTTTTGCATCTAGGTTCATCAGAGATATTGGTCTGTAGTTTTCTTTCTTTGATGTGTCTTTGTCTGGTTTCGGAATCAATGTGATGTTGGCCTCATAGAATGAATTTGGAAGGACTCCCTCTTTTTCTATTTCCTGGAATAACTTGAAAAGTATTGGTATTAAATTTTCTTTAAAGGTTTTGTAAAACTCCACTGTATACCCATCCGGTCCTGGGCTTTTCTTGGTTGGTAGTCTTTTGATTACTTCTTCAATTTCATCCAGTGATATTGGTCTGTTCAAATCGTGTGTGTCCTCCTGACTCAGTCTGGGCAAATCATATGTCTTAACAAATTTATTGATGTCTTCACTATCTTCTATTTTATTGGAATATAGGTTTTCAAAATAGTTTCTAATTGTCTTCTGTATTTCTGTGGCGTCTGTTGTGATATTGCCTTTTTCATCCCTTATGTTAGTAATTTGAGTTCTCTCTCTTCTTCTCTTCGTTAGCATGGCTAAAGTTTTGTCAATCTTGTTTATTTTTTCAAAGAACCAACTTTTAGTTTTGTTAATTTTTTCGATAGTTTCTTTTGTTTCAATTTCATTGATTTCCACTCTGATTTTAATTATTTCTTGCTTTCTGCTACATTTGCTATTGTTTTGCTCTTCCTTTTCTAGGGCTTTGAGATGAAGTGTGAGCTCATTTATTTGTTGTTTTTTTCTTTTTTTGAGGAATGACCTCCAGGTGATGAATTTCCCACTTAAAACTGCTTTCATTGTGTCCTATAGATTCCGATAGGTTGTGTCTGCATTTTCATTTATCTCTAAGAATTTTTTGATTTCCTCCTTTATGTCTTCTGTAACCCTTTGATCATTCAGTAACATATTGTTCATTTTCTATGTGATATTGGATTTTCCCTTCCTTCTTTTATCATTAATTTCCAGTTTCAATCCATTATGATCAGATAAAATCCATGGTATAATCTCTACCCCTTTATATTAATTGAGGGTTGCCCTATGGCATAATATATGGTCTATTTTTGAGAAGGATCCATGTGCTGCTGAGAAAAAAGTATATCCATTCGATGATGGTTGGTATATTCTATATATGTCAGTTAAGTCTAGGTTATTGATTGTGGTATTGAGGTCTATAGTTTCTTTACTCAACTTTTGCTTGGAGGATCTGTCCAATGGTGAGAGAGGTGTGTTGAAGTCACCCATAATTATTGTGTTGTGGTCTATTTGATTCTTGAACTTGAGGAGAATTTGTTTTATAAACTTCGAAGCACCATTATTTGGTGCATAAATATTGATAATTGTTATGTCTTGTTGTTTAATGGTTCCTTTTTACAGTATATAATGTCCTTACTTATCCCTTTGGATTAACTTAGTCTTGAAGTCGATTTTATTCGATATGAGGATGGCCACTCCTGCTTGCTTGCGAGGAGCGTGTGCGTGGTATATTTTTTCCCAACCTTTCACCTTCAGCCGGTGTATGTTTTTTTTTCCAGTCAGGTGAGTCTCCTGGAGACAGCATATTGTTGGATTTGTTTTTTTGATCCATGTTACCAGCCTATGTCGCTTTATTGAGTGTTTAAACCAGTAATGTTTAGAGTTACTATTGATATATGGTTTGTACTTCCAGCCATATTTGATTATTTATCTCGTTTGTTTTTTTTTTAATTGCGTTTGTTTCACCATGATTAGTTTTCCCCCCTCCGTCTGTCTTTACTGAGGTACTTCCCACTGTTGGCTTTGGTTATTGTTTTCCATTTCTTCCTCGTGAAGTGTTTTGCTCAAGATGCTTTGCAACGCTGGATTTCTGGCTGCAAATTCTTTTAGTTTTTGTTTATTGTGAAAGATTTTTATTTCGTTGTTGTATCTGAAGCTTAATTTTGCTGGATACAGAATTCTTGGTTGGCGTCCATTGTCTTTCAGTGTTTGAAATACGTTATTCCAGGATCTTCTCGCTTTCAGCGTCTGAGTTGAGAAGTCCGTTGTTTACCTTATTGGTTTACCCCTGAATGTAATCTTTCTCTATTCTCTTGTAGCTTTTAATATTTTCTCTTTGTTCTGTATATTGGATATCTTCATAACAATGTGTCTTGGCGTTGGTCTACTGTGATTTTGTATGTTCGGTGTCCTGTATGCATCTACAATTTGTATATCTGTTTCCTTTTTTAATTCTGGAAAGTTTTCTGTGATTATTTCATCTAGTAGATTACTCATTCCCCTTGTTTGAATCTCTGTCCCTTCCGCTATCCCAATGACTCTTAAATTTGTTTTTTTTATATTATCACATATCTCTTGTATGCTTCTCTCATGATTTTTAACCAGCCTATCTGAGATGGCTAGCCTCTTTTCCAGAAGATATATTTTGTCTTCAATATCTGATGTTCTAGCTTCTACTTGCTCCACTCTATTAATGATACTCTCATTTGAGTTTTTAATTTGGTTTATAGTTTCCTTCATTTCTAAGATTATGGTTTGATTCTTTTTTATAGTCTCTATCTCCTGATAAGGATGCTTAACTTCTTCTTTTATCTGTTTGTGTAATACATTCTCAATGTGTTCTTTCGCTGCTTGAATTTGCTGTCTTGTATCCTCTTTAAGTTTCCTTTCCATCTGTCTCAGGTGTTCCATGAGTTCTTTATATGACCATTTTTCTGGTGATTCTATATCCTCCTGAATATTTAGGCTGCCCTGCATTGTTTGCACTCCTTTTCTTCCTTGCTTTTTCATGCTGTTCATATTGTTTCTTGTTCTGTTTGACTGCTGAGTTACTCTTTACTCCTATAAATATATTTGAAGCTTGGGAGGAAAGGTATTAGAAGGAATGGGTAGAAGTCACTAAAGAGAATAAGAGTAAGCAGGTAGAATTCAAGGAAGGGGGAATAAGAAAATTAAAAAGAGATGTAAAGACAGGAGAAAAGAAGGATAGAAAAAATAGAAGATTAAAAGGGATTTAAAGAAAAATAATAATAGTAGAAATGGAAAATGAGATTTAAAAAATAGAATAAAATAAAATAAGATGGATTAAAAAACATTCAAAAAGACAGCAAAAAAAAAAACTTTTTATAAATGCAGTCCTAGAGTTCGATTAACTGCTCTTCCAGTGGGTGGAGCTATGCCCCCCGGGCCAAGTTTCTCCTCTCAGTAGGCGGGAGTCAATAACTGTGCAGCAGTACTTTCTCCCGGATTGGGGGGGTCTCCATTTCTGCTGTTCGCTGTGTGGGCGGGGCCTTTTGCAGAGCTGATCAGCGGTCGTTTGCAGCACTGGGTTGGCAGGTGGAGGGTGGTCGTCTGCAGCTCCAAACTGCCAGAGGAGGTTCACAGAGTCGGGCCCTCGGGGCCGGGCAGGCAGCGCCTGCTCCCCCACTCACTGCAAGGGTGTAGGCAGCGGCCGCTTGGCGGTAGCCAGCGGCGGTTCACAGAGCTGGTCTGCGGGGGCCCAAGCAGCCAAGCAGGCAGCGCCGGCTCCCAAGTTCACTGCACCGTGTGAGCAGCGGCTGGCTGAGGTTCACCAAGCCAGCACGGGGGGGGGGACAGGCAGACAGCCAGCAACGGCTCCAAAGTTCGCTGTTACGTGTGGGCGTTTCACAAAGCTGGGCTGCGGGGGCCCAGGCAGGCAGCTCCGGCTCCTAAACTCGCTACACTGTGTGGCCTGCGGCCGGCTGTGATTCAAAGAGCCAGCTCGCGGGGACCAAGGCAGGCCGCTCCTGCTCCTAAACTCGCTGCAGTGTGTGGGCGGCGGTCGGCTTGGGTTCACAGGGCCCGCCCGCGGGGGTCCAGGCAGGCAGCAATGGTTCCCAAGAACAATGCAGTGTGTGGCCTGCGCCAGCTGCGATTCACAGAGCAAGCTCGCGGGGACCCAGGCAGGCCGCTCCTGCTCCTAAACTTGCTGCCGCGTGTGGGCGGCGGTTAGCTTGGGTTCACAAGGCCCGCCTGCGGGGGTCCAGGCGGTTAGCTATAATGGTCAAGTAATAATGGTGGTCTTTTTTTTTTTTGGGGGGGGAGCTCAGGAGTGATATCAGTTGAAGCATGAAGGAATTTTCTAAAGTGATGGAAATGTTTTATATCCTTATTTTTGTTAGTTCATATATATGTAAAATATTATAAACCTTTACACTTTAGATCTGTGCATTCTTTGAGTACAAATTATAGTTCAATTTTTAAAAATAGCCTTATTATAATAATAAGTAATTAATGGGGAAGAGTGGTACCTGCCTGTAATCCCAGGTACTTGGAAGACTAAAGCAGAAGGATCATAAATTTGAAACTATGCAAGGCCCCCCTCCCCAAATAATTGAAAGGGTCGGGGATATGGCTTCATGGGAGAGTGCCACTGGGTTCAATCCAGGTAATGCATAAGTAAGTAAGTAAGTAAGTAAGTAAGTAAGTAAGTAAGTAAGTAAATTGATAAATAGAAGTGAAAGCATTTTTTCAAGATGATTTTTAACTCAGAATTGGTTGGAAGCACATCTAAATATTTTTTTAGGTCTCTAAGAGGTTAAGTATTTTCTCCCATTTTTTGAATTTCTCTACTTCTTTTTTACCACACTGATAGTCCAGGACATATCACATTTTACAAGTGACATCAGTTGTTTCCTGATCACGATCTGTTTGAAGAAGTGAATGTGATTGTTGGGTGCATTCGGTCTGTATCACAGATACAAAGCCTTGCTCACCATGATGGATAAGCGTTTGCATGTGTGCGTGTGTGTGTGTGTGTGTGTGTGTGTGTGTGTGTTTGTGTGTGTGTTATTGGTTGTGGGATTTGTCTTGACTGAGAACACTGTCTTTTAGTTAGTGGAATGGCAAGTTGGCATCTAAGGCAACATTGATGGCAGAAATCTCAAAGAATATAGCAGGAATCTGCCATCTAAGGCTCAGCAAGCTCAGAACACTTGGTTATCCTAATTGCTATAAATGGAAAGACCCTCACTATTGAGCTTCTATGAGAGCTGCATCACACTATGGCGGAAGGAGGGAGCCCATTTCCATAGAGATGTACCCTGTTTCTATGGAGACTCCAGCTAGGCTTCAAGGGGCTGGTGGGATAGTACCAGTGGATGCTGCCAAGCCCTGGGTCATTCTGAGGAGCCTGCTACTTAAGGGGAGGTGGCAGGGTTTCAGCCTATGGGGCTGGGACTAGGCTCTTTGAAGTGGTGTCAGGCCTGATTTCTAAGCAAGGTACTTGGCAATAGAAACCTCGGGAAAACGTCCCATCCCCCACCATGCCATGGGTGAGAGAGCCCAGGTGTGTCTCTAGAAGCGAGGCTTGGGTATGAGCATGGACATCAATGATTGCAGAGTATCAACAATAGGGGACCATAAATCTCTTTCAGGTGAGTGCAGACTGAAAACAGGGACATCTAGAGGGAGATAAACTGGGTTTTAGAAAGTCATCAGATCTCCAGGTCTAGAACACGAAGATAGACCCACTCATGAAATTGTGCCTGTGAGTCCAAGGAGCAGGGGTCGATAACTCTGAAACCTGGTTCCCCAGGTTTTAGACACACCTGTTTAGTTCAAAAGAGTGATCTGAGTGCTAAAACAAGATCAAAATAAAGTGGTCTGTATCTGAAGACGTGCTGTGTTGAAGGTGGGAGAAAATCTCTGAAGCCCTCATGAAGTAAGATATGGAGAACTTTAAAGTCCTAGTTGAAGAGGACACGGTAAAGACAACAAATCAGTTTGGGCAGGCTGGCTAGCTGGTGGGATCACTCAGGAAAACAGAAATATGTGAGGAATAGCAGATGTAGAGGAGGCTTTAGTGGATTTGATTTGATTAATGTTGAATGTGAGTTATCCGTGGAATAATCAGGTGGAAATGCCCTTCACAGACAGCCTAGAACTGCAGGTGTGGATTTGGGAGTCTTTGTCTTGAAGGCAACTGTTACAGCAAAGGGTGAATATTAAATCCCCCAGGAGAATAGAGAAAGTAGAGAAGGAAATAGAGAAAGTAGGGATTCTTGTGATACTTGGTGTTCACGAAAATTGTAGTAAAAGTTTATCCAGAAATGACTAAAAACACCACACTATCTATTCAGTTGTAGGTATCGCTTTCTCTAATAATTTCCCTAAACAAGAGGTTACCATATTAGCATTGATTTACAATAAATCAACTTTGAAATGGAGCTGGAAGCTACATGTACTTGACATTTCTTACGTTCTCTGTTTTCTCTATCAACTACCTTAATGAACTTCAAGTAATTTAGAAATCAGTGACATGTACTTTCTTTTAACTCCCCGTATCAAAAAGATCAATATGACAATCTCTTATATAGGTAGATATCTAGATATTTTCAGAAAAAGAAATAAAATTCCACATAAAAGGCAGTTCCAGCACATTTTACTATGGGAAATTGGTACACGGTCTGTGGATGTGTAAAAGGGAAAACTAAACGGAAATGTTCAGGGATTTAAAAATACCATCTCTGAAGTTGTTCATACTGCTATTGTAAAGGTTTAAATATAAAGGTCAGTTCAGGAGGGACAATTTCATGGGGCATTAAAAAATTCTCCCAATGTATGTTTATATAATTTTATCTACATATAAGTTTTTCCTAGGTTTTACTGGCTAATTTCTTGTAGGTCATGGGTGTGGGGTAGGGTGAAGGATGATACCCCTACAATTTTCCTTATCGTCTATGCTCTTTATTAATGTAGGGCATTAGATTGAATCATCATCATGGTCACCATTAGAATCTATTATTAACAATCATATCTCATGAATGACACTTTGTGACACAATATGTACTTGCTCCTTAGAATTTATATAATGCAGCATAGGAATTAGATCAACTTAATATTAAACCCTCTGCTCTGCAATAATAATAACCATAATCATCATAATCATCTAGGGCATATTTCATAGAAAAATAATTTGAGATTGATTCTTCTTAGATTGCTTCAATACACATAAATGCCTGACTTTAAAAACCTTGTTTAATGTAGTTTAAAAGTGGCATGTTTTTTGTAAAAATTAGATTGAATTTCGGATAATCCATTCTATCAAAACTCAGTGAATTTCTTTGAAAAGATGTATTTTTACCTACCTGAATCCAATCAGGATTTTTCAAATTGAGTAACGAATAGAGACACACATTAGATAAAAATACACTTATTATATGCCTATAAGACTTTTACATGCATTAACTTATTTGGTTTACACAACAAGCTATAAGATAACCTATTATCCCCATTTTACAGAAAAAAAAGAATTGAAATTAATGCACAATATATTAATGCAAGTAGGGAAAAATCAATGAATCCCTTCAATTTGCATAATGTACATTAATTTGTACATTTAATATGTATTAACAATTATGATTTAAGAAACAAAAACTAATTGATTCAGAAAATTTATCATGTAATAACTATTATTTGTAGTGATGCTTTGTTACCTGATGATAATACCATATATTAGTAAACTGTCTTATTATCTTCAATGCCCAGACATTCTTGTCTTTGGTTCTAATAATTCATTGCACATGATTAATAGGCCAACACAGCTTTCATTAAAATTCCAAATCTCAGTGCCTTAAGAAGCTTAAAGTATTTAAATTTCAATAGAGAGTTGGTGCTTCAGTTAAGCACAACTAATTTTAAAATCTAAATATAAACAAAATAAAATAAATAAGTCTAGAGTCTTAAAGAAGAATTTTTTTTTTTGCTTTGGCAATAAATGAAATGTTTTGCTGACTAACCTTAGGAATTAATTTTCTCAAAAGAAAAAAAAAAGGGGCATGACCAAAACGAGGAAGAATGGTGTGATCATGAAAACCCTTATGCACATCAGGGAAACAATGATTCCTATTTGATCTCAATAGCACAAGCAATGATTAAAATTTTTAAACCCAATTTTCATGTTGCCCAGTAAATTGCTTAAAACACAAACACACATACACACACACACACACACAAACACACAGTACAAGGTCAATTTATTCAGAAAAATATCTGAATGAGTTCAGGTGCTTGTGGCAATGTGAATTTATTACTGTGAAATCTACGAGCTATCTGGACTGGCCCAGAGTTGTCCTCACATCCTTCCATGTGGTGTGGGTGCTTTTAGCCGAGGGAAAGATCAGAGGTCATTGTGCAGAACAGTTGACCTCAGTCAGTGAGTTCCAAATGTTCCCTGTGATGCTGGTCCAAGGACACACTTTGAGGGAGGCTGGGCTCTTTCACCTAACATGCAGGATTGCCCTTACCCCTAACTGGTAGGTTTAAAATCTTAACAAATTCACCAGAAAACAGCCTCCCTCCTGTCTTGGAGATTCAGCAATCAGTTCAGCATTTAACATCTCTTTCAGTTCTGATTTTTTGGGGCCTGGGTGTAGGGAGGCAGTTACCGGAGATTGAACTCAGGGGCTTGACCACTGAGCCACATCCCCAGCCCTATTTTATATTTCATTTAGAGACAGGGTCTCACTGAGTTTTTTGGTGCCTTGTTTTACCTGAGGGTGTCTTTGAACTCACTATCCTCCTGCCTCAGCCTCCTGAGCTGCTTGGTTACAGGCGTGCACCACTGTGCCAGCTCTTTCAGTTCTTTTTATTTCACCTGTGCTTCTTCTAGCATAAAGGGGAAAGGGAAGACAAATTATTACCTCTTACGATATGTCAGAACCTTCTAGTTATAAAATTCTTCAAAATAAAAAATTCTCTTTTCCATTTAGAATTTTAAAATTTCTTTTCTTGGTAGTGGTTAGTTTCAATTCAAACCAATTTTGTTGCTATAGAGGGTCTAATTTAGTCCTAAGCCAGATCTACTAAGAAACCCAAAGAAGATAAGATCTGATCCCTGTCCTGCTGCGCCCCTCCCCTGACTCAGGCAATGGCAAGGCCCTACTAAGGTGGATGGTGCAAGGCGTCCATCCTCTGAAGGAGCGCAGTATTTTTCTGGGAATGGGCTGATTTGTTTTTGTATTCCTTTAATAAGTATAGTTTTGATATCTCATATGACCGTTAAGTATAAAGGAAAAATCATGACTTTCCCAATTAATGCAACTACTTCTAAAGCATAGATCTGTTTGCTCTAAATGAAATGATTTAGCTATGGAGTGTAAATTGTTAATGTCTAAAGAAAAACTCCCTGTATTCCTGTCAAGGAAGTTTTTGAGAAATTAAATTAAAATCTAGAGAAAGAAAATTAATGTTAAGAAGATAGATTATTTCTTAGTACTGGGCAACTTGTTGTTGTTTGATTACAAGTAATAACAAATCAACTACTTGCCGTAACCATGGCACCGGTTCCAGTCAGTAAGTCAAGAAAGAATAGTTTATGTATAGGCCAATAGTTTGGGACATTTGTAACTATTATTAAAAGTTAACTAAGCAGAAAAAGCTCAAAGCAAAACTCGAACTGAAAGTACAAATGCTTGCTTATGCATAAGCCAAGATACATTCTTTTATTCTAATTGTAGCTATGTAATATTTTGATTTGTTTGAATAATGATTCCTGTTTTGTAACCAAAAAGTACTGTAAGCCTGCCAAAATAAAAAGTATATATGATCAACTTCACAAGTAAAGATTGGGATCAACACCTTCACTTTGGTGTCTGCGTTGTTTCTCCACCCCCTCTTTCTCCAACTCCTCACCATCCGTTCGTTTCCTGAGACCCCCTGTTGGAGCTGGTCTCTGACACTGTCCTTCAACCAACTTACAATCTAATGGGAAGATGAACTCAATATGTGCAGAAAACTTGGTAACATTTTTATGTAATTTACAAATTATCATTATTTTTTCTTAGTGTTTGCTTGGACAGCTCTGGGAATGGAGCACTTAATATTTGTCAAAGCCCCTCATTTCATCTTGAATATGCGCTCCTCCAGTTCCTAGTTGGGCCTCTCAATTGTGTTCTAAACACTAGGGCAACACCTTGTGTAAATGTGCACTCAGTAATGGTTTGAAGAATGAAGAAGGTCTGTCAAATACATCCATGAAGCAGAGTTTTTAAAAGATTCTTTAAAGACGGTACTGTGTGGGATGTAAAGAATCTAAGAGAGACTTGACAGAGGCGAGAGGACATTTCTGTTCAGTGGTTCTGGTGCAGATATCTTGCTGAGAAAAATAAAGCCTCTGTGGGCATAAGTGAGGCAGGATAGCCCAGCAGCTTCTGAGGAACTCAGTGTCTCCTGTCTCCTAAACATATCCATTATGGAGACCATCGGCGCAGTTCCCACAGAACAAGCAGCTCTGCATCTTTCTTTCCCAATCAGTCATCTTAAAGTCAGGTGACCGAGAATAAACTCACTTATGAGTGACCCCAAACTATAATATTTCTAGAGGAGGGGGGTTGTGTATGAAGTAGATTACTCAAAAGCTTCAGGGATTTATTACAGTTAATAAATTGCTTGCAACTCTCCTCTCCAAGCATCCATGTGTTGTAAGATAAAGATGAAAACCCTTAGTTAGTGAATGAATAAGTTTCTAAACATAACTTCTTCAACAATAATGATTTCTATTTAAACAGATATTTTGGTAGGTCTATTGTTATGCTATATTGTATCATAATGGGAATGTGTCCCTATACTTTCTCCCTAAAAATTATTCCTTTCTATCCTACTCATCAAAAGCAGAGGATTAACACTTAGCATTATCTATTGTTTACCATAAGTAATTTTCCACTCACTTAAGGAAATTAGGCATCCCAGGGTTTCTGGTTATGTTTTGTGTTTTCTTCCAGTACTGGAGGCATCATGCTAAATCTCTCAGGTTTTGTGATAACCTCTGAGGTTATTTCTACTCTGGCAATACAAGTAGTATTGTGGAAACTTAGACACACATAGAAAAGGTGCTATGATAGGTCATTACATAAATGCCATCAAAATGGTAATAAAAATATGTACAATATTCTGTAATATGTTTTTAAGGTGTAGGTATATCCTGATCTGGGATAGTGTTTTTGAAAATTGTGATGGTAAATAAACTACTTACCAGCAACTCTCACAGAGAGGCGTAGATTTCTGGTTTTGGTGTGGCCCTTGCTGCTCTCCATACTAGCACCTGGGCTGCAAGGAAAGCTCTTGGTAAAACTGTCTGTTTGTCTCCATTCACCACAAAACAGACCTGTTATGCTGAAAGAATATCTGTGGCCTCATGAAGGAGTTAAAATCCTCTGATCTCTCACAATTCATTTTCCTGTGATGGACATTTATAGAGGTCTGGGGCTGACCTGTTGGGAATATGCATGGAGCCTTTCCTCTGCAGCTGCTCTTGGACCCTTCAGTGGGCAAACACAACTAAAGGGCAACGGCTTGAGTTCAACTGCAACAATGGAGAGCAGTTAATTCGCTGTTGGATTCATTAATGTCTTGGCAATTACCTGTTCCCAGCATGCAGTGAGAAGATCAGCGTCCTCTCTCTTCTGGGATGTGGGTGAGCGAAGTTCAGAGTGAGATTTCTGCTAAGAAGTTGTGGGTGGCTGAAACCTCAAGACTGCTTTCTTTTCCCACTAGGGAGAGAAGGGGTCAGGGTAGGTGTACACTTATTGGGATGGATTTCGCACAGCATATGAAGTTTTTCTTTCATGTTACATACTTTGCCAGATGGACAGATATCAGAAGCCACAATATTAAAAGCATCCCCACTATCTTCAGCTGATCCACTCCCGCTAAGGGCTGGTCCCTTACCCAACCCTGTATGTCTTCGTGCACCGTAATTTTATGATCCTGCTGATGCTCATGACCTGGTGAAGATATTGTTTGCTATGGAGTTTAAAAGTAGGCGAAAAAAAAAGAGTCATGAAACAGCTCTTTTGGACACAGATGGAAAAAAGACAACAAGCTTGGAAGTCTTGTAGTATTTTACTGCACAAAAATAAAAATAAAAGTATTAGATAAAGAGGTAAGTCTCTAAAACTTAAAATTCCCCATAATACAATGGGGATTTCCTCATGCTTAGGAGAGACACATTAACAGTACTCCTAAAAGATCTTAGAATGATAAGCCATCAGGGAAAGGAAAAGCTAAAGCACATTTGATGAAGCACTTCACACATTCCAGGTTCCTCACAATAAAAGGAATGATAATGATGTGTTGTTAAAAAAGTGAGGAAATCAGAAGCTTTATTCACCACTCTTAATAATAAGGTAAGCTGTTTCCACTGGTCTGAAATGATCTGGAACTTCTTCAGAAAGTTAAATATGGAGTTAACAATCCACCTCTTCCAGTCCTACTTACAAACTCATGATAAATAATAAAGTTGTCCACCAATGATTTGTACATGAATGTTTATATAATGTTCATATTATATATTATGTTCATATTATATATATGAATCTTATTCATATTAGTCAAAAAGTGAAAATGACCAGGCAGGGCTGTAATCTAGCTACTCAAGAAGCTGAGGCACAGGATCACAAATTCAGGGACAATCTGGGCAAATTTGCAAGATCTTGTCTCAAAACAAAATTTTTAAAAGTGTTGGGCTTTGACTTAGTGGTAGAACATTGTTTAGTGTGCAGGAGGCTCCGCGTTCAATCTGCAGTACGACACCCACACAGACACAAAGTAAAAATTACTATCCAGTGGGAAATGAACAAAGAAATGTGGCAATTTCATAACATGGAAATCAGTCACAATAAGGAGGAATAAACTAAAATAATAATACAAGTTACAATATAACTAAAAATTGCAAACATCCTAAGTGAAAGGAGTCAGATCCAAAAGGCGTATATTGTATTACTTTATTAAAAATATCCACAGAAACTCGAGTGTATACATAGGTCTTTCCACATGTGAAGGAGAAACACAGAATTTGTGTTTATTTAAAACTTAGAATCAAAATCCATTAGGAAAATGCAAGTCAAAGTCACATTGCACATAGCACTTCACATTCACTAGTGTTGGCTAGAGCTGCAATATTGGGGAAAAGGAGATTGACTGCTTTGGGTATAGGCTTTTTTTGGAGAGAATAGTAATAAAAATATTCTAAAATACCTTTGGATTAGAGAACCCAGGTGAGGTCACAATGTGTCACATACTTAGCACAGTGTGCTTCCCCTGTTGAAGGGGCACCACAGTGGTCATGAGACACTGTGTATGGAGAGAGCGCTCTTGTAATTGCTGCTGAAGAGTTCACATATTTCTACAACTAAGACATTTCTTAGAATGAAACCATTATCTATTTCTAATCTCGCTATACAGTCTGTCTCCCAGCCAGCTTCCTCAGGGCCCTCTTGACCTCGTTGCTTCTCAGGCTGTGAATGATGGGCTTCAATATGGGGGTCACCACACAGAAGAGCACAGAGACCAGGGTGTCCAGTGAGGGGGGACGCACAGGTGGAGAAGGCCTTACTCCCGCCCTGGGCAGAGGGAATCCCCAGGATGGCCGCCATGATGAGTGCTTAGAAGCCTGAAGTGAAGAGGCAGGGGCTCAGGCCCATGGTGGCACTGACAACGTGGAGCGCAGGCTCGTTGACAGAGGTGTCTGAGAAGGAGAGCTTCAGGAGCAATGGGGTGTCACAGAGAAAGTGGCTGATCTGGTGGGGCACACAAAGAGTAGGTGTGATGGCCAGCACCATGTGTGTGACCAAATTCACCAGCCAACACAGCCAGGACCCAGTCACCAGGCCAAATCAGACCTTCACACTCATGATGACTGGGTACTGAGGAGGGTGGCAGATGGCCACACAGCAGTCATACTGGCCACACAGCCAGTAAGACGCCTTCTGTGCAAGCACTTGTAACCAATAAGAAGATCTGGGAAAGGCAGACCTCATAAGAAATGGCCTTTTTCTCCCAGAAGAAGTTCACCAGCAGAACTGGTAGGGTGGTGGATGTGTAGCAGACGTTCAAGAAGCTCAAATTGCTGAGGAAAAAGTACATTGGAGTGTGGAGAGCAGGATTGACCCTGGTGGCCACTATTATGAGCATGTTTCTCAGGAGAGTGGTCAGGTAAATGACCAGAAAGAGCAGGAAAAACCAGCCCTGTAGGTTGGAGTGGTTGGAAAATCCCAAGAAGATGAATTCAGTGACAAATGATTGATTGCTTATTTCCAATGTAGTCATAGCTACAAAATAGAGAAAAGGAGACCATGATGAAAATGGACTGAGAGCACCCAAACAGGCTTGTTAATCTGCAGCAACATGGCAAATAACATCGAATGAAAAGCAGCCTGGAGACTGATAACCTGTGGGACTGGTCACAGGGAATCAGACCCATGGAGCTGCACACATTTGCAGGGTGATGGTGTGTGGGAGTAACCAGAGAATTGCTAGAAGCCAACAGAAAGCCATTCGACCTCATCATGGTGTGAAGTCATTTCTCACTGTCTCAGTAATCTCTGTATCCTGTTGTCCTTTTATGTAAACATAAAATTTTTGGAGAAGTTCATTTTCATTGCAAATGTTAAGAAAAATTTTACAAAGCAGAGTCATCATCTGCAGAAGAAGTCGTTGTTGCCTTCAGTGTTTTCCAATGTAGAGTTTTTCTCATTTTACATAAATCTTGATCTCTGTGTTCAGAAAGGCAGAAGTTAACTATTCCTGTACAATGCTGAAATTATCAAGGCCAGAGTAAAATAGAGGAAAGAAGTTGATGACATGGGGTTGGAATGGCTATCTTAAGTATACAGGGAAGATCAGTGGATTAGAAGGAGAATGAGAGGGTGGAGAGGTTTGGGAAGGGAAGAAATGTGAAAGGTCTTTATGCAGATCATGTTATGTGCACATGGAAGTCTAAAACAGGGGACTGCACCTGTATGTATATGTAGAAAGCACCAGTCAGAAATTAACTGCCTTGGGTTTAGCATAGATAGCTTTTACAATGCTTTTACAATTTCCTTCTGTCCCTGTTTTGAAAGGTAGGGGTGCTATATTTTGTTAAATGCTATTTCTGCATCTATTGAGATGATCAATAAACTTACATCTCTTTTAAATAAACTTAATATCTCTTCTTCTCTAAACATTCAGATCATCTCCAGTCGTATAAATATTTTAATGCACATTTTCCTACATAAACATATGAGACCATTTCGAATTATCTCTTTAGAATAAAATTTAAATCTGACATAAATGAATTTGTTGTGCAGTTTCTATTTAAAACTAGCTCATGGGAGACATTATATTAAGTAAAATAAGCCAGACACATAAAGAGAAATAGCAGTTTTTCACTTCTTTGTGGAAGCTAAAATGTTGATCTCAGAGAAGGTGGGAGTAGAGCGGTGGTTATTGGAGCCTGGGAGAGAATCACAAAAATCATTGTGAGTCTGATTTCTCAAAGATGCATGTGAAGGACTGCCTGAAACATGCCCTCTGAGTGTGGTCTTTTTTTTTATATATTTAAATACAAATACTTTATTTTTTTTTTTTTTATTGTTGGTCGTTCAAAACCTTACACAGTTCTTAATACATCATATTTCACAGTTTGATTCAAGCGGGTTATGAACTCCCAACTTTACCCCGTATACAGATTGCTGTATCACATCAGTTACCCTTCCATTGATTCACATATTGCCTTTCTAGTGTCTGATGTATTCTGCTGTCAGTCCTATTTTCTACTATCCCCCCTCCCCTCCCCTCCCCTCCCCTTTTCTCTCTACCCCTTCTACTGTAAATCATTTCTTCCATTTGTATTATCTTGTCTTACCCCTCCATTACATAGCAAAAGCAATTCTAAGCAGGAAGTGTGAATCAAGTGGTATAGCAATACCAGATTTCAAACTATACTACAGAGCAATGGTAACAAAAACAGCATGGTACTGGTACCAAAACAGGCGGGTGGACCAATGGTACAGAATAGAGGACACAGAAACCAACCCACAAAACTACAACTTTCTTATATTTGATAAAGGGGCTAAAAGCATGCAATGGAGGAAGGATAGCATCTTCAACAAATGGTGCTGGGAAAATTGGAAATCCATATGCAACAAAATGAAATTGAATCCCTTTCTCTCGCCATGCACAAAAGTTAACTCAAAATGGATCAAGGAGCTTGATATCAAATCAGAGACACGGCATCTGATAGAAGAGAAAGTTGGCTACGACCTACATGCTGTGGGGTCGGGCTCCAAATTCCTCAATAGGACACCCATAGCACAAGAGTTAACATCTAGAATCAACAAATGGGACTTACTCAAACTAAAAAGTTTTTTCTCAGCAAAAGAAACAATAAGAGAGGTAAATAGGGAGCCTACATCATGGGAACAAATCTTTACTCCTCACACTTTAGATAGAGCCCTAATATCCAGAGTATATAAAGAACTCAGAAAATTAGACAATAAGATAACAAATAATCCCATCAACAAATGGGCCAAGGACTTGAACAGACACTTCTCAGAGGAGGACATACAATCAATCAACAAGTACATGAAAAAATGCTCACCATCTCTAGCAGTCAGAGAAATGCAAATCAAAACCACCCTAAGATACCATCTCACTCCAGTAAGATTGGCAGCCATCACGAAGTCAAACAACAATAAGTGCTGGCGAGGATGTGGGGAAAAGGGTACACTTGTACATTGTTGGTGGGACTGCAAATTGGTGCAGCCAATTTGGAAAAATGAGTGTGGTCTTTAAAAAAAAATAAGAGTGGACTGCTAACAGGGTTCTCAGAAAATCTCTCTTCGCTCCTCAGTGGGCAGCAGGAGGTCCATGGGTATGTCTGCCTAGGAGCTAGCTGTGGTGTTCAAATGGGCAGGACCAGGACGGCTGGAGAATCTCAATAATCACTAGTAGACCACATTCTAGCTGAGGGCAGGCTGAAAACAGGCCATCCAGAAGGAAATGGCTTGAGCTCTGAAAATGACAGAATCTGTTGATTTATGAAATGTTTGTGGGTCCAATCCACTCATAACACCTACTCCCTGGGTCAGTCCACAGTTGCCACAGTTACCACAGGCCTGACCAGAACAACCCGGAGGGGGAAAATACACTCTGGCCTCTTGGCTTGGAGGTTTGGTCTGGGGCCAGCTGACCCATTGCTGCCTGCCTGAGATGAGGTGGGACACCAAGGTGGAAGGGAACAAGGGGGGAAGCGTCCCTAGCTCATGGCAGCCAGAAGGTAGGGGCGGGGGAGGGGACAGGAGGAGACAGTTCGCAGGTGACAAGATGTGCATCCCCAGGGCATGTCCCTGGCCACACTCCACCTTCCCACACTCCTCTCAGTACAGTGGGCCTTTTAGATAATTAACCCACAAAATGGATGGATCCACAGATTAGGTCACAATTCTCACAGTCTAATCATTTTACCTCTGAACACTGCTTTTGTAGCTAACCCTGAGGTTTTGGTGGGGGGATACCTTATTTTTAAGCCATAATAGTTCCTACAGTCCATGTGCTTCTGTTAGAATACCTTCATGTAGTCTGAGAGAGTAATCGGGTGCCAAAACAAGATTAAAAGAAAATATCTGGTAACTGAAGATGTAACATTTGAAGCTTGGGGAAAAGCTCTGAAAAGGAGCCCTGGGTGGAGCACTTTAAGGTCCTGGTGATGAGGACACAAGAGGGGACCTGGTCTGTGGAGTAGCTGGGTGGCAGTGGGATGACTCATTAAAACATAAAAAAAATGAGAAGGAGCATGTCTGGAGAGAGAAAAGGAGGGAAGGAGGTTTGGCCTGGAGTCTGGGTACCTGCGGGGTCTCCCCGAGGAGATTCCAGGAGGCAGCGGGACAGGTTCCCAGGAGATAGGCCTGGGAGTCATGGCTTAGAGTGACTGTGGAAGTCACAATTTTTCATAAAGCCAAAAGAGAGGAGGGTGACGAGAGAAGGCCTGATGGACTGTGCGGAAATGAAAGTGTTCAGAAGGAGGCTCACCAGCTATCAGCAATCATTCTGCACAACAGTGTCAAAGATCTGCTCTCTGTACTAGGCCTTCTGCAGCCCAGTTTCCAACCTCTGCTCCCTGCAACAATCCTTCTGTAACCCAGTCTCCAAGTTCTGGTCTCTGAATCACTCTTTCTGCACCCCAGTCGTGAACATCTGCTCTCTGCAACAGTCCTTCTGCACCGAAGTCTGAAAAATCTGCTCTCTGCAACAATCATTCTGCACCCCAGTCTCCAACATCTGCTTTGTGTAACAGTCCTTCTACACCTCAGTCTCCAAACTCTTCTCTCTATAATATCCTTCTGAACAACAGTCTCCAAACTTTGATATCTGTAACAGGCCTTCTGCACCCCAGTCTCCAACCTCTGCTCCCTGCAAGAATCCTTCTGCACCCCAGTCTTTAAGATCTGCTCTCTGAAAGAGTCCTTATGCACCCAACTCTCGAACGTCTGCTCTCTGCAACAGTCCTTCTGCACCTAAGTCTGAAAACTCTGCTTTCTTCAACAATCATTCTGCAACCCAGTCTAAAAACTCTGCTCTCTGTAACATTCCTTCTGCACCTCAGTCTCCAAACTCTGCTCTCTATAATATCATTCTGCACCTCAGTCTATAAACTGTGCTATCTGTAACAGTCCTTCTGCACCCCAGTCTCCAAACTCTGCTCTCTGTAACAGGCCTTCTTCAAACCAGTCTCCAACTTCTTCTCTCTGAAACGATCATTCTGCACCTCAGTCTCCAACCTCTGCTCTCTGCAACAGTCATTCTCCCCTCAGTCTCCAACCTCTGCTCTCTGTAAAATCTTTCTGCACCCCAGTCTCCAAACTCTGCTCTCTGTAACAGTCCTTCTGCACCCCAGTTTTTAACCTCTGCTCTCTGTATCAAACCTTCTGAACCTCAGTCTCAAAAATCTGCTCTCTGCAACAGTTCTTCTGCACACCAGTCTCCAACCTCTGTGCTCTGCAACAGTCCTTTTGCACCCCAGTCTTCAAACTCTGCTCTCTGTAACAGCCCTTCTATACCGCAGTCTCCAAACTGTGCTCTCTGTAACGGTCGTTTCGCACCCCAGTCTCCTAAATCTGCTTTGTGTATCAGTCGTTCTGCAACCCAGTCTCCAAACTCTGCTCTCTGTAACAGTCTGTCTGCACCTCATTCTTCAAACTCTGCTCTCTGAAGAAGTCCTTCTGCACCCCAGTCTCAAATCTATGCTCTCTGCAACATTTCTTCTGCACCCCAGTCTCAAACTTGTGCTCTCTGTAACTGTCCTTCTGCACCCCAGTCTTTAACCTCTGCTTACTGTAAAACCATTCTGCACCTCAGTCTCCAACCTCTGCTCTCTGCAATGATACTTCTGCACCACATTCTTCAAACTCTGCTCTCTGTAACAGTCCTTCTGCACCTCAGTCTCTAACCTCTGCTCTCTCTAAAAATCTTTCTGCACCTCAGTATCCATCCTCTGCTCTCTGTAACGATCCTTCTGCACCTCAGTCTTCAACCAATGCTCTCTGTAACAGGCCTTCTGCTCCGCAGTGTCCAACCTCTGCTTTCTGTAACAGTTCTTATGCACCCCAGTTTCCAAGCTCTACTCTCTGTAACAGTCCTGATGCACCCAAATCAAAACTCTGCACTCTGTAACAATCTTTCTGAACCCCAGTCTTAAAATTCTGCTCTCTTTAGCAGTTCTTCTCAACCAGAATCTTCAAACTCTGCTCTCTGTAACACTTTTTATGCACCCCAATCTCCATACTCTTCTCTCTGTAAGAATCCTTCTGCACCCCAGTCTCCAACCTCTGCTCTCTGTAAAAGTTCTTCTGCACCTCGGTCTCCAAACTCTTCTCTCTGTAACGATCCTTCTGCACCTCCGTCTCCAACCTCTGCTCTCTTTAACAGTTCTTCTGCACCCCAGTCTTTAACATCTCCTCTCTGCAATGGTCCTTTTGCACCCCAGTCTCCAAACTCTGCTCTCTGTAACAGTCCTTCTGTACCTCAGTCTCCAACCTCTTCTCTCTATAATGGTCCTTCTAAGAATCAGTCTGAAAGCTCTGCTCTCTGCATCGTTCCTTCTACATCCCAGTCTCCGAACTGTGCTATCTATAACAATCCTTCTTCTACCAGTCTCCAACCTCTGTTCTCTGTAATAGTCCTTTTGTATAGCAGTCTCCAACCTCTTCTCTTTGTAACGGTCCATCTGCACAGAACCCTTTTAAGATTTTGTAGCAAGGATGGTTGATGCCGCTGGAAAGATTTTTGGGGATCCTGATAGAGCCATGCCCATTATCAAGCAATTGGTCTTTGAGCAATGCACCAAGGAATGTAAAGTGGCAATCAATCCTTATAAAAACAAGGGCATAGAAGCATGGATGAAGGTGTGTAGAGAGATTGGAGGACCTATAACTAATGCAGGTCTTGCAGCTGCTGTCCTTAGGATTGCAAAAGGGGGCGGTCCTGGTGATGGAACATGCTTCCATTGTGGTCAACCCGGTCATTTCAAACGTAAATGTCCCAAAAAAGGCAATTTTACTGGACCTCTTCACGGTGGCCCTTTCAATGGCCCTCGTCAACCGGGGCTGTGTGTAAAATGCAAAAAGGGGAAGCATAGGGCAAAAGAGTGTAGTTCAGTGAGGGACATCCATGGACAGCCTATTTCAGCTGGGCCAAAAAACGGCCGACGGGGCCCTCGACCCCAGGGCCCACAAATATATGGGGCAGTGGAGAATGTCACAACCGAAACCGAGACATGGCCATCTCTACGCCATGCCATGAGACGCAGAGAGCCACTACAGGTGCCGCGGGATTGGACCTCTGTTCCACCTCCAGACTCGTATTAACACCTAAGATGGGAGTCCAATTGGTGGAAACTGAGTTCAAAGGGCCTTTACCACCTGGCACTGTAGGTTTGCTAATTGGACGTGCATCCTCTATCTTACAAGGTCTTCATGTTTTCCCTGGAGTCATAAGCACTGATGCTGTAGGGGCAGTAAAGGTTAT
Organism: Ictidomys tridecemlineatus; assembly: GCF_052094955.1. NCBI lineage: Eukaryota > Metazoa > Chordata > Mammalia > Rodentia > Sciuridae > Ictidomys > Ictidomys tridecemlineatus. Next base: position 38,716 of record NW_027521017.1, read on the forward strand.
GGTGGAAGCTCCAAGGGGCATTGTGTCTATCTCCCCAGGGGATCGGATTGCTCAATTGCTAATTTTGCCTAGTTTACATAGCCACTTCCCTGCTGACTCAAGGTCACGGACAGGAAGTGAGATTTGTACCACCGGAGGGAATTGTGCCTATTTGTCACTGGATATGAGCAATCGCCCTACTTTGGAATTAAGCATAGAAGGTAAATCTATTGTGGGATTGCTGGATACAGGAGCAGACCGTAGTATTATAGCCCTTAAGGACTGGTCTAAGGGATGGCCAGTGCAGACTTCTGATCAATCCCTAAGAGGACTTGGATATGCCCAAGCTCTTCAAATCAGCTGTAGACATCTTTCTTGGAAGGACCCGGAAGGACACAATGGTACCTTTCAGCCTTATGTACTTGATCTACCTATTTCTTTATGGGGCCGTGATTTGAGGAAAGACATGGGGTTCACTCTTAGTAATGACTATTCCCCAGTGTCTCACCAAATTATGCAAAATATGGGGTATAGGCCAGGTCTAGGACTAGGAAAACACCTACAGGGGTGTAGGCATCCTGCACAAGGTCATCAAAAGCTTAACAGATTTGTTCTGGGTTTTTCCTAGGGGCCACTGGGGCTCAAATACCTATAACATGGCTCACCAAGGAGCCTGTTTGGGTGGCTCAGTGGCCTCTTCCCTCGGCTAAATTGGCAGCAGCCCATGATTTAGTTAAAGAACAACTTGACTTGGGTAACATCCAACCTTCTACTTCTCCATGGAATACTCCCATATTTGTCATTAAGAAGAAATCAGGGAAGTGGCGCCTACTGCATGATCTACGAGCAGTTAATGCTCAAATGCAACTTATGGGGCCCATTCAAAAAGGGCTGCCTCTGCTCTCCTCTGTTCCTCAGGGCTGGCATATTATTGCTATTGACATTAAAGACTGTTTCTTTTCTATTCCTTTGCATCCTAAAGACTCACAACGTTTTGCCTTCACCCTTCCCTCGTGTAACCACGAGGAACCAGATCAAAGGTTTGAGTGGGTGGTGTTATTACAGGGAATGGCTAATAGTCCTACGATGTGTCAGATGTACGTGGGGAAGGCACTCGCACCTCTCAGACAAAAGTATTCCTCCATCAAGATCATTCATTATATGGATGATGTATTATTGGCCGCTAAATTAAAGCAGACAGTTCATGAGGCCTATAAAGAACTAGTAAAGCTGTTAGCTCAATATGGACTGCATATTGCACCTGAAAAGGTTAAAACGGGGGATTCTATTAAGTATTTGAGAGTGACAATTGGGTATGACAAATTAAAACCACAAAAAATAACCATAAGAACTCAGGAACTCTGAACTCTAAATGATTTTCAAAAACTGCTGTGAGATATTAATTGGATAAGAGGATATTTACATATTCCTAATATTGTGCTCCAGCCTTTGTATACTACTCTTAAGGGTGATCCAGATCTTTCTTCCCCTCGTAGCCTCACCAAAGAAGCTAGAGCGGCCCTTATAAAAGTAGAAGAAGCCGTACAGCATGCTACTCTATGCAGGCTCCAGAGTGATAAACCTTTCCAGTTATGTGTACTTGCCACTATGCGGCAGCCTACTGGAGTACTGTGGAAAGATGGGCTTTTACTACGGATCCACCCACATGCATCCCTGGGAAAATTTTTAGAATATTATCCTGATGCTGTTGCAGCGTTGGCACTTAAAGGGATTCAACAAAGCATTCAATTTTTTATAAAATCATCTTCTTCTCTTATTATACCCTACACTAAAGCTCAAATTAATGTTTTGTGTGCTAATCTAGACAACTGGGCTATTCTATGTTGCTTGTTTCAAGGAAATATTGATAATCATTACCCTTCTCATCAATTACTGCATTTTGTTCAGGAACATCCCATCATTTTCCCTAAAGTAACTTCATCCAGTCCAATTCCGGGGGCTGTTAACATCTTTACTGATCGTTCCAAGTCTGGAATGGGAGCTTATGTAATTAATGATTCTCTCCCTGTCCAGCGTCAATTTGCTCCTGGAAATCCACAATGGGTAGAACTACAAATTGTTATTGAGGTTTTTAAGCAGTGTTCTTTTCCTTTTAATCTCATTTTGGACTCCATCTATGTGGTACAAGCACTAAAAGTCTTGGAGGCCGTGGGAGCTATTAGTGATGCCCATAATATATCTGCTTACTTTAATCAGCTTCAACAGCTTATCTGTAGCCGCACTGCTCCTTTTTATCCAATGCACATCCGGGTTCACACCTCTCTTCCTGGTCTGTTATCACAAGGTAATGCCTGTGAGGACTTAGCCACTAGAGGTCAGTTGATCTGCTTGGCCTCCTCCTTAGAGGGGCCTAAATTGTTTCACCAGAATTTCCATGTTAATGCATTGACACTGCGCAGGCGTTTTTCCATTTCAAGAGCGGATGCTCCTCAAATAGTATTACAATGTCCCCATTGTGTCACGTTTCTTTATCCCCCTACTTATGGAGTGAACCCACGGGGGTTAAAGCCATTGGTTGTCTGGCAAATGGATGTGACACACATACCTGACTTTGGTAACCTCAAGTATGTACATGTTTCTGTTGATAAATGCTCTGGAATTATTTCTGCTTCTGCTTTATCAGGAGAAAAGGCACATAATGCTGTTACTCATTGCCTAGAGGCATGGGCAGCATGGGGTGCACCTGCATCCCTTAAGACTGATAATGGACCTGCTTATACTGGCAGGCAATTTACATCTTTTTGTTCTACTATGGGAGTACACCTTACTCATGGTCTACCTTATAATCCTCAAGGACAAGGCATTGTTGAGCGTGCTCATCGCACCTTAAAGGAAACTTTGCAAAAACAAAAAGGAGGAATAGGAGCTGGGCACACTTCTAAAGAACGCCTGTCCTTAGCTCTCTTTACCATTAATTTTTTGAATTTGGATATTCATGGTCACTCTGCGGCCGATAGACATGTGTCCCCTCAGCCCTCTGTGATTGGCTATGTTAAGTGGAAAGATGTTCTTTCGGGCCAATGGAACGGCCCCGACCCCGTGCTGACATGGGCACGAGGATCTGTATGTGTTTTTCCCCAGGATCGCACAAAACCGTTGTGGGTCCCTGAACTTCTGACAAAAAGAGTCTTGACATCAACCAACCAGCAACAAGAGATATCACAGCAATTCTGTGATGAGGATCTTCATTCTGCTAAGTGCTCTGGCTCTGGTGCTGGTGCCGATGGCACAGACGACACCAATGCAGTGGTGGGCAGTGGCACGGGCATGGCCAATGCCAATGCCGGTTCATGATTTAATGATTCCAGGAATGCTTCCCACATCATCGTTGACTATTTGGCCAGAAATTGGTCCATGGCGGCTGAAGACATGATCCAGTCTCAACTGACTCAGATAGCTGTCTTGAATAGTACCTGCGTTGATCCTGGAACTTGGGTCAATTCACCGATTGGATATCTTCTGCCTTTTCCTTTTTTAAAGAGTGGGTGGGAGTAGGCATTTTTGGTGCAATGTGTTGCTTCGGTATGTTCCTCTGTTTGTGGTTTCTCTGTCGTCTCAAGGCCCGCAGTGCTCACAATAAGGCAATGATCATACAAGCTCTTGCAGCTTTAGAAAATGGCAACTCACCTCAAGTCTGGCTTGTGCATCTTAAACAGTAAATCTTTGACATGGTCATTGCACCCCAAGTTATTATAACATTGCACTGGGATTGACATGTCTTTCCTCGTTATACTTTTAGTGTTGGAAAGCCCTTGCACTCTGCCAGTCTTGCTACCATTGCACGCAGATGGGTTTTCACACTAGTACCTTTGACATTGTCGTTGCACCCCAAGTTATTCAAACATTGCACTGGGTTCGACATGTACTTCTTTTGTCTTTCTTCTAGTGCTGGAAAGCCCTTGCACTCTGCAGGTCTTGTTGCCATTGCACGCAGAAGGGTTTCCACACTGGTCTTTAGCTATGGCTTTAAAGCCCGTGCCTTTCTCTCAGGGTGTCGCCAACTTAATTGTGGTTGTCCTACAGAGGTAGTCCCAGCTACCCCCTTTTGTTCACCATCGTCATGATACAGGATGCGAGGCAAGGCACTGCATTTGAGTGATCCCGCAGTGGACCAAGTCCTCAAGGAGAGCATGTCCTATTGCATGCGGGTTTGACGTGTCCACGCCCCGCCCCACGAAAAAAGGTGTCGGCTGATATGGAGTCAGATCTGGGGAAGGCGCCTCCTTAGGACTGAGCCATACTATGCAGCCATTCTGCACAGTGGGAAAGGACCTCTACCCTCGCCTGTATTGTTTTAAGAAAACAGAAAGGGGGAACTGTGGTGAGCCGCCTCTGCCGATTATGCAGATTATGGTCCCCATTACAAGATGGCGATGCCTCCGCTGTGGTTTGTGACAAACAACTCCTTATTTGGGAGAGTTGGCACATGGCTTTTCAGCACCCTATGAGAAAGTTCCATGTGGCAGCTTCGCATTGGGGCTTGAGAATCTATATTAAGGCTGGGAGGGGCATCCAAGGGATCAGTAGAAGAAATATCAAGGGCCTGAATAAACCCCTGAAAGAAGATTCCCGAGTTGCGTCTTCCTTGCGGGCAAGGGGTCCATTACAAAGTCTCTAAACTCGATTTTCCGTATCACTTATTCTGCACCCCAGTCTAAAACCTCTGTTCTCTGTATCAGTCCTTCTGCACCCCAGTGTCCAACCTCTGCTCTCTGCAAAAGTCCTTATATAAGCCAGTCTCCAACATCTGCTCTCTGCAACGATCCTTCTGCATCCCAGTCTCCAACGTCTGCTCTCTGCAACAGTTCTTCTACACCACAGTCTCCAACCTCTGCTCTCTGCTAAAGTCATTCTGCACCACAGTCTCCAACCTCTGCTCTCTGCAACATTTCTTCTGCACCCCAGTCTCCAACCTGTGCTCTCTGTAACTATCCTACTGCACCCAGGTCTTCAAACTCTGCTCTTGGTAGCAATCCTTCTGCACCTCAGTCTCCAACCTCTGCTCAAGGAAAAGATTTTTCTGCATCCCAGTCTCCAACTTCTGCTCTCTGTAACAGTCCTTCTGCACCCCAGTGTCCAACCTCTGCTCTCTGCAAAAGTCCTTCTATAAGCCAGTCTCCAACATCTGCTCTCTGCAACGATCCTTCTGCATCCCAGTCTCCAACGTCTGCTCTCTGCCACAGTCCTTCTACACCACAGTCTCCAACCTCTGCTCTCTGCTAAAGTCCTTCTGCACCCCAGTCTCCAACCTCTGCTCTCTGCAACATTTCTTCTGCACAAAAGTCTCCAACCTGTGCTCTCTGTAACTATCCTACTGCACCCAGGTCTTCAAACTCTGCTCTCGGTAGCAATCCTTCTGCACCTCAGTCTCCAACCTCTGCTCAAGGAAAAGATTTTTCTGCATCCCAGTCTCCAACTTCTGCTCTCTGTAACAGTCCTTCTGCACATCAGTGTCCAACCTCTGCTCTCTGTAGCGATCCTTCTGAACCTCATCTCCAAACTCTGCTCTCTGTAACAGGCCTTCTGCACCACAGTCTCCATCCTCTGATCTGTGTTACGGTTCTTTTGATCCCCAATCTCCAAACTCTGCTCTCTAAAACACTCCTTCTGCACCCCAGTCTCCATCCTCTGCTCTCTGGAAGAATTCTTTGACACGCCTGTCTCAAACCTCTCCTCTGTGTAAAAGTCCTTCTGCACCCCAGTCTCCAACATCTGCTCGCTGCAACGGTCCTTCTGCACCCAAGTATCCAACCTCTGTTCTCTGTAAGAATCCTTCTGCACCCCAGTCTCCACTCTCTGTTCTCTGAAACAGTCCTTCTGCATCACGGTCTCCAAACTTTGCTCTCTGTAAAAGTCCTTCTCTTCTAAAGTCTCCAAACTCTTCTCTCTGTAACGGTCCTTCTAAACTCCAGTCTCCAACCTCTGCTTTGTGTATCAGTTCTTCTGCACCCCAGTCTCCAACCTCTGCTCTGTGTATCAGTCCCTTTGCACCTCAGTCTCAAATGTCTGTTCTCTGCCGCAGTCATTTTACACCCCAGGAACCAAACTCTGCTCTGTGTAACGATTCTTCTGCACCTTAGTTTGTTTCTGTACCCAAGTCTCCAACCTCTACTCTCTGAAACGATCTTTCTGCACCTCAGTCTCCAACCTCTGCTGTCTGTAACAGTCCTTCTCCACCCTAGTCTCCAACCTCTTCTCTCTGCAACGATCCTTCTGCACCTCAGTCTTTAAACTTTGCTCGCTGCAACAGTCCTTCTGCACACCAGTTTCTAGACTCTGCTCTCTGGAAGATCCTTTTACATCGCAGTCTCCAAACTCTGCTCTCTATAGCAGTGCTTCTGCACCCCAGTATCCAAACTCTGCTCTCTGTAAAAGTTCTTCTGCACCTCAGTCTCCAACCTTTGCTATCTGTAATGGTCTTTCTGCCCCCCAGTCTCCACCTCTGCTCTCTGTAACAATCCTTCTGCCCCTCAGTCTCCAACGTGTGCTCTTTGTAACAGTCCTTCTCCACCCCAGTGTCTATCATCTGCTCTCTGCAACGGTCCTTCTGCACCCCAGTCTCCAAATTCTGCTCTCTGTTACAGTCCTTCTGTACCACAGTCTCCAACATCTTCTCTCTATAATAGTCGTTCTACACGCGAATTGCCAACCTCTGCTTTTTGTAACAGTCCTTCTGAACCACAGATTCCAAACTCTGCTCTCTGTATAAGTCTTTCTAACCCTCAGTCTGAAACCTCTGCTCTCTGCAACAATCCTTCTGCACCCCAGTCTCCAAACTGTGCTATCTGTAACAATCCTTCTGCACCCCAGTCTCCAAACTCTGCTCTCGGTAACAGGTCTTCTGCAACCCAGTGTCCAAACTCTGCTCAATGCAACAATCCTTCTAAACCCCAGTCTCCAAACTGTGCTATCGATAAAAATCCTTCTGCACCCCAGTCTCCAAACTGTGCTCTCTGTAACAGGCCTTCTGCACCCCAGTCTCCAACCACTGCTCTCTGCAAAATTTCTTATACACTACAGTCTCCAACCTCTGCTCTCTCCAACGATCATTCTACATCCCAGTCTCCAAACTCTGTTCTCTGTAAAATCCTTCTGCACGCCGTTCTCCAAACTTTGCTCTCTGTAACAGTCATTCTGCCCCTCAGTCTCAAACCTCATCTCTCTGCAACAGCCCTTCTGCAACCCAGTATCCAACCTCTGTTCTCTGTAAGAATCCTTCTGCACCCGAGTCTCCACCCTCTGTTCTCTGCAACAGTCTTTCTGTATCACGGTCTCCAAACTTTGCTCTCTGTAAAAGTCCTTCTTTTCTGGATTCTCCAAACTCTTCTCTCTGTAACGGTCCTTCTAAACCCCAGTCTCCAACCTCTGCTTCGTGTATCAGTTCTTCTGCACCCCAGTCTCCAACCTCTTCTCTGTGTATCAGTTATTTTGTACCCGAGTCTCCAACCTCTGCTAATGGTAACAGTTTTTTTGCACCCCAATCTCCAAAATCTGCTCTCTGTAACACTCCTTCTGCACCACAGTCTCCACCCTCTGATCTCTGTAACAATCATTTTGGACCTCAGTCTCCAACCTCTGCTCTCTACAACAGTCCTTCTGCTCCTAAGTCTCCAACCTCTCCTCTGTGTAAAAGTCTTTCTGCACCTCAGTCTCCAACCTTTGCAATCTGTAATGGTCCTTCTGCACCCCAGTCTCCAAATTCTACTCTCTGAAATGATCCTTCTGCACCTCAGATTCCAAACTCTGCTCTAACAGTCCTTCTGCACCCCAGTCTCCAACATCTGCTCGCTGCAACGGTCCTTCTGCACCCCAGTCTCCAAAATCTGCTCTCTGTAAGAATCCTTCTGCACCCCAGTCTCCACCCTCTGTTCTCTGCAACAGTCCTTCTGCATCACGGTCTCCAAACTTTGCTATCTGTAAAAGTTCTTCTCTTCTGGAGTCTCCAAACTTTTCTCTCTGTAACGGTCCTTCTTAACTCCAGTCTCCAACCTCTGCTTTGTGTATCAGTTCTTCTGCACGCCAGTCTCCAACCTCTGCTCTGTGTATCTGTCTTTTTGCACCTCAATCTCCAATCTGTGTTCTCTGCCGCAGTCCTTTTACACCCCAGGAACCAAACTCTGCTCTGTGTAACGATTCTTCTGCACCTTAGTTTCCAACCTCTGCTCTCTTCAATGATACTTCTGCACCCCAGTCTCGGACCTCTGCTCTCTGCATCAGTCCTTATGCACCCAAGTCTCCAAACTCTGCTCTCTGCAACATTTATTCTGCACCTCACTCTCCAAACTGTACTCTCTGTAACTGTCCTTCTGCAACTCAGTCTCCATCCTCTGCTCTCTCTAACAGTCTTTCTGCACCCCAGTCTCCAACATCTGCTCTCTGAAACGATCCTTCTTCTACCCAGTCTCCATCCTTTGCTCTCTGTAATAGTCCTTTTGTATCGCAGTCTCCAACCTCTTCTCTTTGTAGCCGTCCATCTGGACCCCAATTACCGACCTCTGCTTTCTATACAAGTCCTTCTGGACCTCAGACTCCAACCTCTCTTCTCTGTAACAGTCCTTCTAAGAATTATTCTGAAAGCTCTGCTCTCTGCATCGATCCTTCTACACCCCAGTCTCCAAAATGTGCTATCTATAACAATCCTTCTGCACCCAAGTCTACAACATCTGCTCTCTGTAACAGGTCTTCTGCAACCCAGTGTCCAAACTCTGCTCTCTGCAACAATCCTTCTAAAGCCCAGTCTCCAAACTGTGCTATCTATAAAAATCCTTCTGCACCCCAGTCTCCAACATCTGCTCTCTGAAACAGGTCTTCTGCAACCCAGTCTCCAAACTGTGCTCTCTGTAACAGGCCTTCTGCACCCCAGTCTCCAATCTCTGCTCTCTCCAACGGTCATTCTACATCTTAGTCTAAAACATCTGTTTTCTGTAGGATCCTTCTGCACGCCGTTCTCAAAACTTTGCTCTCTGTAACAGTCATTCTTTACCTCAGTCTCCAACCTCATCTCTCTGCACGGCCCTTCTGCACCCCAGTATCCAACTTCTGTTCTCTGTAAGAATCCTTCTGCACCCCAGTCTCCACCCTCTGTTCTCTGCAACAGTCCTTCTGCATCACGGTCTCCAAACTTTGCTCTCTGTAAAAGTCCTTCTCTTCTGGAGTCTCCAAACTCTTCTCTCTTTAACGGTCCTTCTTTACCCCAGTCTCCATCCTCTGTTTTGTGTATCAGTTCTTCTGCACCCAAGTCTCCAACCTCTGCTCTGTGTATCAGTCCTTTTGCACCTTAGTCTCCAATGTCTGTTCTCTGCCGCAGTCCTTTTACACCCCAGGAACCATACTCTGCTCTCTGTAAAAATCCTTCTGCACCTTAGTTTCCAACCTCTGCTCTCTTCAACAATACTTCTGCACCCCAGTCTCGAACCTCTGCTCTCTGCATCAGTTTTTATGCACCCAAGTCTCCAAAGTCTGCTCTCTGCAACATTTATTCTGCACCCCACTCTCCAACCTGTGCTCTCTGTAACTGTCCTTCTGCAACTCAGTCTCCAAATTCTGCTCTCTTTAACAGGCCTTCTGCACCCTAGTCTCCAACCTTTTCTCTCTGCAACGATCCTTCTGCACCTCAGTCTCCAACCTCTGCTCTCTGCAACAGTCCTTCTGCACCCCAGTCTCCAACCTCTGCTCTCTGCAACGATTGTTCTGCACCTCAGTTTTCAACCTCTGCTCTCTGTAACAATCCTTCTGCAACTCTGTCTCCAAACTCTGCTCTCTCTGACAGCCCTTCTGCACCCCAGTTTCCAACCTCTGTTCTCTGCAACAGTCCTTCTGCACCCCAGGCTCCAAAATCTGCTCTCTGTAACAGTTCTTCTGTACTGCAGTCTCCAACCTCTGCTGTCTTTAACGGTCCTTCTGCACCCCAGTCTCCAAACTCTACTTTCCATAGTAACACTTTTTTCTCAGTAACACTCCTTCTGCACCCCAGTCTCCACTCTCTGATCTCTGTAACAATCATTCTGGACCTCAGTCTACAACCTCTACTCTCTACAACAGTCCTTCTGCTCCTAAGTCTCCAAATTCTACTCTCTGTAAAATCCTTCTGCACCTCAGTCTCCAAAGTCTGCACTCTGTAAGATCCTTCTGCAACCCATTCTTAACACTCTGCTCTCTGTAACAGTCCTTCTGTACCCCAGTGTCCAACATCTGCTCTCTGCAATGATCCTTATTCTCCCCAGGTTCAAATTTCTGCTCTCTGCAATGGTCCTTCTGCACCCCAGTTTCCGACCGCTGCTCTATGTAACAGTCCTTCTGCACGTAAGTCTCCAAACTCTGCTCTCTGCAACAGTCCTTCTGCACCCCAGTCTCCAACCTCTGCTCTCGGTAACAGTTTTTCTGCACCCCAATCTCAAAACTCTGCTCTCTGTTACACTCCTTCTGCACCCTGGTCTCCACTCTCTGATCTCTGTAACAATCCTTCTGGAACTCAGTCTCCAACCTCTGCTTTCTAAAACAGACCTTCTGCTCCTAAGTCTTCAAACTCTTCTCTCTGCAACAGTCAATCTGCACCCCAGTCTCCAACCTCTGCTCTCGGTAACAGTTTTCTGCACCCCAGTCTCCAAACTCTGTTCTCTGTAACACTTCTTCTGCACCCCAGTCTCCACCCTCTGATCTCTGTAACAATCATTCTGGACCTCAGTCTCCAACCTCTGCTCTCTACAACAGTCCTTCTGCTCCTAAGTCTCCAACCTCTGCTTTCTGTAAAAGTCCTTCTGCACCTCAGTCTCCGAAATCTGCTCTCTGTAAGATCCTTCTGCAACCCATTCTTAAAACTCTGCTCTCTGTAACAGTCCTTCTGCACCCTAGTGTCCAACATCTGTTCTCTGCAACGATCTTTATTCTCCCCAGGTTCCAACTTCTGCTCTCTGCAATGGTCCTTCTGAACCCCAGTTTCCGACCGCTGCTCTATGTAACAGTCCTTCTGCACCTAAGTCTCCAAACTTTGCTCTCTGCAACGGTCCTTCTGTACCCCACTCTCCAACATCTGCTCTCGTTAACAGTTTTTCTGCACCCCAATCTCCAAACTCTGCTCTCTGTTACACTCCTTCTGCACCCCAGTCTCCACCCTCTGATCTCTGTAACAATCCTTCTGGACCTCAGTCTCCAACCTCTGCTCTCTACATCAGTCCTTCTGCTCCTAAGTCTCCAACCTCTAATCTCTATAAAAGTCCTTCTGCACCTCAGTCTCCAAAATCTGCTCTCTGTAAGTTCCTGCTTCAACCCATTTTTAAAACTCTGCTCTCTGTAACAGTCTTTCTGCATCCCAGTCTCCAAACTCTGCTCTCTGTAACAGGCCTTCTGCACCCCAGTCTTTAACCTCTGCTCTCTGTAACAGGCCTTCTGCACCCCAGTCTCCAACCTGTGCTCTCTTCAACGATCCTTCAGCACCCCAGAATCCAATATCTGCTCCGTGCAACTGTCCTTCTGCACCTCAGTCTGAAAACTCTGCTCTCTGCACCAATCGTTCTGCACTCCAGTTTCCAAAGTTTGCTCTCTGTAACAAAACTTCTGAACCTCAGACTTCAAAATGCTCTCTATAAGATCCTTCTGCAACCCAGTCTCGAATCTGTGCTATATGTAACAGTACTTCTGCACCCCAGGCTCAAAACTCTGCTCTCTGTAACAGACCTTCTGTACTCCACTCTTCAAACTCTGCACTCAGTAACAGGCTTTCTGCAACCCAGTCTCCAACCTCTTTTCTCTGCATCGATTCTTCTTCACCTCAGTCTCCATCCTCTGCTCTCTGCAACAGTCCTTCTGCACCCAAGTCTCCAACCTCTGCTCTCTGTAAAAATCCTTCTGCATCTCAGTCTCCAAACTCTGCTCTCTGCAACGGTTTTTCTGCATCCCAGTCACCAGCCTCTGTTCTCTGCATCAGTCCTTGTGCACCTAACTCTCCAACCTCTGCTCTCTGTAACAGTCCTTTTGTACCGCAGTCTCCAACCTCTGCTCTGTGTAACGGTCCTTCTGCACCCCAGTCTCCAACGTCAGTTTTCTCTATCAGTTCTTCTTCACCCCAGTCTCCAACAACGGCTCTCTGTAACAGTCCTTCTGCACCTTAGTCTCAAACTTCTGCTCTCTGCAACATTTTTTCCGCACCCCAGTCTTTATCTGTGCTCCCTGTAACTGTCTTTCTGCACCCCATTTCCCAACCTCTGCTCTCTGTAACTATCTTTCTGCATCACAGTCTGAAACCTCTGCTCTCTGCAATGATCCTTCTGCCCCTCAGTCTCCAACCTTTGTTCTCTGCAATGAACCTTCTGGACCCCAGCCTCCAACCTCTGTTCTCTGTAGGAGTCCTTCTGCACTTCAGTCTCAAACCTCTGCTCTCTATAACAATCCTTCTGCACCTCAGTCTCTAAACTCTGCTCTCTGTAACAGTCCTTCTGCACTTCTGTATCCAACCTCTGCTCTCTGTATAAGTCCTTCTGCACCTCAGTCTCCAAACTTCGCTCTCTATAATAGTCGTTCTGCACCCCAGTCTCAAACCTCTGCTCTCTGTAACAATCTTTCTGCATCTCAGTTTCCAACGTCTGCTCTCTGTACAAGGTCTTCTGCACCCCAGTCTCCAAACTCTGCTCTCTCTAACAGGTTTTCTGCACCCCAGTCTCCAAACTCTGCTCTTTCTAACAGGTTTTCTGCACCCCAGTCTCCAACATTTTCTCTCTCCAACGATCCTTCTGCACCTCAGTCTCCAAACTCTGCTCTCTGTAACAGTCCTTTTAACCCCAGTATCCAAACTCTGCTCTCTGTAAAAGTCCTTCTGCACATCCGTCTCCAAACTTTGCTCTTTGTAATGGTCCTTCTGTACCCCAGTATTCAACCTCTGCTCTCTGTAACAATCCTTCTGGACCTTAGTCTCCAAACTCTGCTCTTTGTAAAAGGCCTTCTGCACCCCAGTCTTAAACCTCTGCTCTCTGAAACAGGCCTTCTGCACTTCAGTCTCCAACCTGTGCTCTCTTCAACGATCCTTCAGCACCCCAGGATCCAATATCTACTCTCTTAAACAGTCCTTCTCCAACTCAAACTCAAACTTCTGCTCTCTGTAAGAGTCCTTCTAAGCCTCAGTCTGAAACCTCTAATCTCTGCAACGATCATTCTGCACCCCAGTCTCCAAACTGTGCTATCTGTAACAATTCTTCTGCACACAAATCTTTAACCTCTTCTCTCTACCAGTTCTTCTGCACCCCAGGCTCCAAACTCTGCTCTCTGTAACAGGCCTAATGCACCCCAGTCTCCAACCTCTTCTCTGCAATGATCCTTCTGCACCCCAGTCTCCGACCTCATCTCCCTGTAAGATCCTTCTTCACCCCGGTTTTCAAACTTTGCTCTCTATAACAGTCCTTCTGCAACACAGTCTCCAACCTCTGTTCTCTTCAACGGTCCTACTGAACCCCAGAATCCAAACTCTGTTCTCTACAACAGTCCTTCTGCACCCCAGGTTCAAAACACATTTTTTCCATATCAGTTATTCTGCACCCCAGTCTCCAAACTCTGCTCTCTGTAACAGTTTTTCTGCACCCCAGTTTCCAACATCTGCTCTCTGCAAAAGTCCTTCTGCACCTCAGTCTTCACCTTCTGCTCTCTGCAACATTCCTTCAGCACCCCAGTACCTTATCTCTGCTTTCTAACAATCCTTCTGCACCTCAGTCTCAAAACTCTGCTCTTTGCAATGGTCCTTCTGCACCCCACTCTCCAACCTCTGTTCTCTACATCAGTCCTTCTGCTCCACAGTCTCCAACATCTGCTCTCAGTTAAAGTCCTTCTGTACTGCAGTCTCCAAGCTTTGTTCTCTGAAATGGTACTTCTGCACCCCAGTCTCCAATAACTGCTTTCTGTATCAGTTCTTCTGCACACCAGTTTCCAACCTCTACTCTCAGCAAAAGTCCTTCTGCACTGCAGTCTCCACCTTCTGCTCTCTGCAACATTTCTTCTGAACCCCAGTCTCATTCTGTGCTCTCTGTAACTGTCCTTCTGCACCCCAGTCTTCATCCTCTGTTCTCTGTAAAGATCGTTCTGCACCACAGTCTCTATCCTGTGCTCACTGCAAGGATTCTTCTGCACCTCAGTCTTCAAACTCTGCTCTCTGCTATGATCCTTCTGCACCCAAGTCTCCAACTTCTGCTCTCTGTAACAGGCCTGCTGCACCCCAGTCTTCATCCTCTTCTCTCTGCAACGAACCTCTGCACCTCAGTCTCTAACCTCTGCGCTCTGAAACATTTCTTCTGCACCCCAGTCTCCAAACACTTTTCTTTGTAATAGTCCTTCTGCACCCTAGTCTCCAAACTCTGCTCTTCATAACAGTCCTTCTGTACCGCAGTCTCTAAACTCTGCTCTTAGTAAGGGTCCTTCTGCACCCCAGTCTCCAACCTCTGCTCTCTCTAACAGTCCTTCTGCACCTCAGTCTCCAACCTCTGCTCTCTGCAACAGTCCTTCTTCACCCCAGTCTCAAACATCTGCTCTCTACAACAGTCCTTCTACACCCAAGTCTCCAACCTCTACTCTCTGCAACGATCCTTCTGAATTCCAGTCTCCAACGTCTGCTCTCTGCAAGAGTGCGTCTGCACCCCAGTCTACAACATATGGTCTCTATAATAACCTTCTGCACCCTAGTTTTCGAACTGTACTCTCTGTGACATTCCTTCTGCACCCCAGTCTCCGAGCTCTACTCTCTGTAACAGTCATTTTGTACCGCAATCTCCAAACTCTGTTCTCTGCAACATTTCTTCTTCACCCCAGTCTCCAAACTTTGCTCTCTCTAACTGTCATTCTGAACCCCAGTCTCTAACCTTTGCTCTTAATAACAATCCTTCTGCATCTCAGTCTCATACCTCTGCTCTCTGTAACAGGCCTTCTGAACCCCAGTCTACAACCTCTGCTCTCTGTAACAGTTCTTCTGCACCCCAATCTCCAAACTCTGCTCTCTGTAATAGTCCTTCTGCACCTAAATCTCCAAACTCAGCTCTCTGTAATGATCCTTCAGCACCTCAGTTTCCAAAATCTGCTCTCTGTTACAGGCCTTCTCCACCGCAGTCTCCAAACTTTGCTCTCTGGGTCAACCTTCTGCACCCCAGTGTCCTACCTCTGCACTCTGTAACAATCATTCTGCACCTCAGTCTCCCACCTCTCCTCTCTGCAATGGTCCTTCGGCACCCCAGTCTCCTACCTCTGTTCTCGGCAACAGTTCTTCTACACCTTAATCTCCAAACTCTACTCTCTGCAACATTCCTACTGCACCCCAGTCTCCAACATTTGATCTTTGCAAAAGTTCTTCTCCACCCCAGTCTCCAACCTCTGCTCTCTTTAACAGTCATTCTGTACTGCAGTTTCCAAACACTTCTCTCTGTAATGGTCCTTCTACACCCCAGTCTCAAACCTCTGCTTTCTGTGTCAGTCCTTCTGAACTCAAGTCTCCATGCTCTGCTCTCTGTAGCAGTCCTTCTGCACTTCAGTCTCCAAATTATACTCTCTGCAACTGTCCTTCTGCACCCGAATCTCCAAACTCTGCTCTCTGCAAGAGTCCTTCTACACCTAAGTCTCCAATCTCTTCTCTCTGCAACAGTCCTGCTGTTCCTCAGTCTCCAAACCCTGCTCTCCGCAACGGTCTTTCTGCACCTCAGTCTACTACATCTACTCTCTGTAACAGTCCTTCTGCACCTCAGTCTCCAACCTCTTCTCTGTTTAAGATCCTTCTGAAAACCAGTCTCCAAACTCTGCTTTCTGTAACAGTCCTTCTGCATCCCAGTCTCCCAACTCTGATCTGTGTAACAGGCCGTTTGCACCCAAGTCTCCAACCTCTTCTTTCTGTAACAGTTCTTCAGCACCCCAGTATTTACACTCTGCTCTCTGCAACGATCCTTTTGCACCCAAGGTTCCAAACTCTGCTCTCTGCAACACTCCTTCGGCAACCCAGTTTCCAAACTCTTCTCTCTGTAACATTCCTTCTGCACCCCAGTATCCAAACTCGGATCTCTGCAATGGTCCCTCTGCACAGAAGTCTCCAATCTCTGTTCTCCACAACAGTTCTTCTGTACCACAGTCTTTAACCTCTATTCTCTTTAAGGGTCTTTCTTCACTCAGATCCTCAAACTCTGCTTTCTGTATCAGTCCTTCTGCAACACAGTCTCAAAACTCTGCTCTCTGTAAAAGTCCTTCTGAACCTCACTGTGAAACCTCTGCTCTCTGCAACAGTCCTTCTGCACCCCAGTCTTCATCCTTGCTCTCTGCAACAGTCCTTATGCACCCCAGTCTCCAAACTCTGATCTGTGTAACAGGCCTTTTGCACCCAAATATCCAACCTCTTCTCTATGTAACAGTTCTTCTTCACCCCAGTCTTTAAAATCTGCTCTCTGCCACAGTTCTTCTCAACCCCAGTCTCCAACCTCTGCTCTCTTCAACAGTCCTTCTGTACTGCAGTCTCCAAACTCTGCTCACTGGAAAGATCCTTCTGCTCACAAGTCTTCAAACTCTGCGTTCTGTATCAGTTTTTCTTAATTCCAGTCTCCAAACTCTGCTCTCTGTAACTTTCTTTCTGCACGTCAGACTCCAACCTCTCTCTCCGCAACAGTCTTTCTGCGTCCCAATCTCCAACTTCTTCTCTCTTCAACAGTTCTTCTGCACCTCAGTGTCTAACCTCTGCTCTCTGTGAGATCCTTCTGTAACCATGTCCCCAACCTCTGCTTTCTGCAATGATCCTTCTGCACCTGAGTCTCCAACTTCTGTTCTCTACAACAGTCATTCTGCACCTCACTCTGCAACCTCTGCTCTCTGCAACAGTCTTTCTGCACCCCGGTCTTTAACATCTGCTCTCTGTAACAGACTTTCTAAACCTCAGACTCAAACCTCTGTTCTCTGCAACAGTCCTTCTGCGTCCCAATCTCCAAGCTCTGCTTTCTGAAACAGTTCTTCTGAACCTCAGTGTCCGAATTCTTCTCTTTGTAAGATCCTTCTGAAACCCAGTCTCCAACCTCTGCTTTCTGCAATGGTCCTTCTGCACCCCAGTCTCCAACCTCTGTTCTCTACAACACTTATGCTGCACCCAGTTTCCAACCTCTACTCTCTGTAACAGTCCTTTTGCACCTCAGTCTCCAACCTCTGCTCTCAGCAATGATTCTTCTGCACCTCAGTCTCCAAACTCTTCTCTCTGTAACAGTCCTTCTGCTCCCCAGTCTCTAACCTCTGCTGTCTGCAACGATCCTTCTGCACCCCAGTCTGCAAACGCTGCTCTCTGCAACGATCCTTATGCACCCCAGTCTCCAACATCTTCTCTATGCAACAGTCCTTCTGAATCCCTGTCTCCAACCTGCTCTCTGTAATATCCTTCTCTCCAACCTCTGCTTTCTGCAATGGTACTGCTGCACCTGAGTCTCCAATTTTTGTTCTCTGTAACAATTCTTCTTCTTCCTATCACCAACCTTTTCTCTATAACAGTACTTCTGCACCTCAGTCTCCAACCTGTGCTCTCTGCAAAAGTACTTCTGCACCCCTGTCTCCAACCTCTGCTCTCTGTAAGATCTCTCTGCACCCTAGTCTCCAAACTCTGGTCTCTGTAACAGTCCTTCTACACCTCAGGCTCCAACCTCTCCTCTCTGCAACAGTCCTTCTACACCCCATTCTCTAACCTCTGTTCTCTGCAACAGTCATTCTGAACCACAGTTTCCTACATCTGCTCTCTGGAACATTCCTTCTGCACCTTAGTCTCCAAGCTCTGCTCTCTGTGACAGTTTTTGTGGACACCAGTCTCCAATCTCTTCTCTCTGCAACAGTTCTTCTGCACCCCAGTCTCCACCATCTGCACTATAAAACATTCCTTCTTAACCGCAGTCTCCAACCTCTGCTCTCTGCAACAGGCCTCCTGTACTGCAGTCTCCAAAGTCTGATCTCTGTAATTTTACTTCTGCACGACAGTGTCCAACCTCTGCTTTTTCTATCAGTCCTTCTGCACCCCAGTCTCTAACCTGTGATCTCAATAACACTCCTGCATCTCAGTCTCCAAACTCTGTCTGCTCTCTGCAACATTTTTTCTGAACCCAGTCTCCAAACTCTGCTCTCTCCAACAGTCTTTTTACACCTTAGTCTCCAACCTCTGCTATCTGAAACAGTCCTTCTGCACCACAGTCTCCAACATCTGCTCTCTTTAACAATCCTTCTGTACCTCAGTCTCCAACCTCTACTCTCTGTAACAGTCGTTCTTCACCTCAGTCTCCAACCTCTGCTCTGTGTAAGATCTTTCTGCACCCTTTCTCCAAACAATTCTGTAACAGGCCTTCTGCATCCCCGTCTCCAATCTCTGCTCTCTACAATGATCGTTCTTCACCCCAGTCTTCAACGTCTGCTCTCTGAAAAATTCCTTCTGCACCCAAGTCTCCAACAACTGTTCTTTGCAACAGTCGTTCTTCACCTCAGTATAAAAATTCTGTGCTCTGCAATAATCCTTCTGCACACCAGTCTCAAACCTCTGCTCTCTGTAACAGTTTTTCTACACTGCAGTCTCTAAACTCTGGTCTCTGTAACGGTCCTTCTGCACCCCAATTTTCAAATTCTGCTTTCTCTAACAGTCTTTCTGCACCTCATACCAAATCTCTGCTCTCTGTAGCAGGCCTTCAGCACCCCAGTCTTCAAAATCTGCTCTCTCCAATGATCTTACTTAACCCCTGTCTCCTACCTCTGATCTCTGCAACAGTCCTTCTGCACCTCAGTCTCCAAATTCTACTCTCTGTAAAATCCATCTGAACCCCAGTCTCCAAAGTCTGCTCTCTGCAACAGTCCTATTGCAACACAGTCTTCACCTCTACTCTCTGAACCAGTCCTTCAGCACCCCAGTCTCCAAACTCTGCTTTCTGTAACAGTCTTTCTGCACCTCAGTCTCCAACATCTGCTCTCTGCAACAGTCCTTCTGCACTCCAGTCTCCAACGTCTGCTCTCTGCAACAGTTCTTCTGCACCCCAGTCTCCAACCTCTGCTCTCTGCAACAGGCCTTCTGCACCCTAGTCTCCAAACTCTGCTCTCTGCTACAATCCTTCTAGACCGCAGTCTCCAACCTCTGCTCTCTGTAACAGTCCTTCTGCACCACAGTCTCCAAAAGCTGGTCTCTGTAAGATCCTTCTGCACTCCAGTTTCCAAACTCTGCTCTCTGTAACATTCATTCTCCACCCTAGTTTTTAAACTCTACTTTATGCAAGTGTAAAGCGGCATCCCAGTCTCCAACCTCTGTCCTCTGAAACAGTCCTTCTGCTGCCCAGTCTCCAACATCTACTCTCTGTAACAGTCCTTCTGTACCGCAGTCTCCAACCTCTGCTCTCCATAACGGTCTTATTTCACCCCAGTCTCCAAACTCTGCTTTCTTTATCAGTCCTTCTGAACAAAAGTATCAAACCTCTGCTCTCTGTATCTATCCTTCTGTACCTTTGTCTCCAACCTGTGCTCTCTGTATCATTTCTTCTACACCCCAGTCTCCAACCTCTGCTTTCTGTAACAGTTTTTCTATACCGCAGTCTACAAACTCTGCTCCCTTTAACGGTACTTCTGCACCCCAATTTCCAAACTCTACACCCTGTAACAGTCCTTCTGCACCTGAGTCTCCAAACTCTGCTCTCTGTAACAGTGCTTCTACACCTCATTCTCCAAACTCTGCTCTTTGTAACAGTCCTTCTGCACCTCAGTCTCCAACCTCTGCTCTCTGTAAGATCATTCAGGAAACCAGTCTCCAAACTCTGCTCTTTATAACAGTCCTTCTGCACCTCAGTCTCTAATTCTGCTCTCTGTAAGATCCTTCTGCACCCCTGTCTCCAAGCTCTGCTTTTGTAACAGGACTTCTGCACGTCAGTCTCCAACCTCTGCTTTATGTAACAGGACTTCTGCACCTCAGTCTCCAACCTCTGCTCTCTGCAACAGTCCTTGTGCACCACAGTCTCCAAACTCTGCTCTCTGCAACAGTTTTTCTGCACCCCAGTCTCCAACCTCTGCTCTCTGCAACAGTTCTTCTGCACCACAGTCTCCAAAATCTGATCTCTGTAGCATTTCTTCTGCACCTCAGTCTCCAAACTCTGTTCTCTGCAAGGGTACTTCTGCACCTAATTCTCCAAACTCTTCTCTCTTTAACAGTCCTTCTGTACTTCAGTCTCCAACCTCTGCTCTCTGTAGCATCCTTCTAAAACCCAGTCTCCAAACTTTACTATCTCTAACAGTCTTTCTGCACACCAGTCTCAAAACTCTGCTCTCTGCAATGATCCTTCTTAACCCCAGTATCCAACGTCTGCTCTCTGCAGCAGTCCTTCTGCACCACAGTCTCCAAACTCTGCTCTCTGCAACAGTCCTTCTGCACCCCAGTTTCCAACCTCTGCTCTCTACAACAGTTCTTCTGCACCCCAGTCTCCAAACTCTGCTCTCTGTAGCAT
Organism: Ictidomys tridecemlineatus; assembly: GCF_052094955.1. Classification (NCBI taxonomy): domain Eukaryota; kingdom Metazoa; phylum Chordata; class Mammalia; order Rodentia; family Sciuridae; genus Ictidomys; species Ictidomys tridecemlineatus. Next base: position 59,157 of record NW_027521017.1, read on the forward strand.
TTCTTCTGCACCTCAGTCTCAAAACTCTGTTTTTTGCAAGGGTAATTCTGCACCTCAGTCTCCAAACTCTACTCTTTTTAACAGTCCTTCTGCACTTCAGTCTTCAACCTCTTCTCTGTGTAAGATTCTTCTGAAAACCAGTCTCCAAACTCTGTTCTCTGTAACATTTCGCTTCCACCCGAGTCTCAAATCTCTGTCATTTGCAACAGTCTTTCTGCTCCCCAGTCTCTGAGATCTGCTCTCTGTAACAGTCCTTCTGTATCGCAGTCTCCAACCTCTTCTCTCCATAACGGTCCTTCTACACCCCAGTCTCCAAACTCTGCTTTCTGTATCAGTCTGTCTGAACCCCAGTCTTCAACTTCTGTTCTCTATCGATCCTTCTGCACCTAGGTTTCCAACCTGCGCTCTATGTAAGAGTCGTTCTGCACCCCAGTCTCTAACCTCTGCTCTCGGTAACAGTCCTATACTGCAGTCTCCAAACCCTGCTCTCTGAAACGGTCCTTCTGCACCCCAATTTCCAACCTCTGCTTTCTGTAACAGTCCTTCTGAACCTCAGTCTCCTAACTCTTCTCTCTGTAACAGTCCTTCTAAACCTCAGTCTCCAAACTGTGCTCTCTGTAACAGTGTTTCTGCACCTCAGTCTGGAACCTCTGCTCTCCAAGATCCTTCTGCACCCCAGTCTCCAAACATTGCTCTCTGTAACAGTCCACCTGAACCTCAGTCTCCAACCTCTGCTCACTGTAACATTCTACAGGGACCCAGTCTCCAAACTCTGCTCTCTGCAACAGTCCTTCGGCAGCACAGTCTCAAACCTCTTCTCTCTATAACAGTCCTTCTGCACTTCAGTCTCCAAACTCTGCTCTCTACAACAGTCCTTCTGCACCCCAGTCTACAACCTCTGCTCTCTGAAACAGTCCGTCTGCACCCTAGTTACCAACATCTGATCTCTTCAACAGTACTTCTGCACCACCGTCTCCAAACTCTGCTCTCTGTGAGAATCCAACTGCACATCAATCTCCAACCTCTGCTCTCTGTAAGATCCTTCTGCACCCCAGTTTCCAAACTCTGCTCTCTGTAACATTCCTTCTTCACCCCAGTCTCCAACATCTGTCTTCTGCAACACTTTTTCTGCGCCCCAGACTCCGAGATCTGCTCTCTGTAACAGTCCTTCTATACCGCAGTCTCCAACCTCTGCTCTTTTTAACGATCCTTCTACACCCCAGTATCCTTCTCTGCTATCTGTATCTGTCTGTCTGAACCCCAGTCTCCAACCTCTGTTCTCTGTATCTATCCTTCTGCACCTCAGTCTCCAACCTGTGCTCTATGTAAGAGTCCTTTTGCACCCCAGTCTCCAACCTCTGCTCTCGGTAACAGACCTATACTGCAGTCTCCAACCTCTGCTCTCTGTAATGGTCCTTCTGCAGCCCAATTTCCAAACTCTGCTTTCTGTAACAGTCTTTCTGCACCTGAGTCTCCAAACTCTCCTCTCTGTAACAGTCCTTCTACACCTCAGTCTCAAACCTCTGCTCTCTGTAACAGTCCACCTGCACCTCAGTCTCCAACATCTGCTCTCGGTAAGATCCTTCAGGAACCCAGTCACCAAACACTGCTCTGTATAACAGTCCTTCTGCACCTGAGTCTCCAAACTCTCCTCTCTGTAACAGTTCTTCTAAACCTGTCTCCAACCTCTGCTCTGTGTAACAGTCCAACCGCACCTCAGTCTCAAACCTCTGCTCTCTGCATGATCCTTCTGCACCCCAGTCTCCAAGCACTGCTCTCTGTCACAGTCCACCCGCACCTCAGTCTCCAACCTCTCCTCTCTGTAACAGGCCTTCTGCAAGCCAGGCTCCCAACTCTTCTCTCTGTAGCAGGCCTTCTGCACGCCAGTCTCCAAAATCTGCTCTCTGTAACGATCCTTCTGCACCTCAGTCTCCAACATCATCTCTCTGCAAGGATCCAACTGCACTCCACTCTCCAACCTCTGATCTCCACAACAGTCCTTCTGCACCTCCGTCTCAAAATTCTGCTCTCTGTAAGATGCTTCTGCACCCCTGTATCTAACCTTTGTTCTCTGTAACAGTCCTTCTGCACCTCAATCTCCAACCTCTGCTCTCTCTAACAGTCCTTCTACACTTCAGTCTCCAAACTTTGCTCTCTGTAAGATCCTTTTGAAACCAAGTCTTTAAAATCTGCACTCTGTAACAGTCCTTCTTCACAAAAGTCTGCAAACTCTTCTCTCTGCAATGATTCTTCTCCACCCCAGTCTTCAACATTTGCTTTCTGTAAGAGTCCTTCTGCACCCCAATTTCACAACTCTGCTTCCTGTAACAGTCCTTCTGCACCTGAGACTCCAAACTCTAATCTCTGTAACAGTCCTTCTACACCCCAGTCTAAAACTCTGCTTTCTGTATCAGTCTTTCTGAACCCCAGTCTCCAACCTCTGTTCTCTGTGTCTATCCTTCTGCACCTCAGTCTCCAAACACTGCTCTTGCAACAGTCCTTCTATACTAAAGTCTTCAAACTCTGCTCTCTGAAAACGTCTTTCTGCAGCCCAGACTCTAATCTCTGCTTTCTGTATCAGTCCTTCTGCACCCCAGTCTCCAAACTCTGCTCTCTTCAACAGTCTTTCTGCACCCAAGTCTCCAACCTCTTCTCTCTGCAACAGTCCTTCTGCACCCCAGTCTGAAAACTCTGCTCTCTGTAACAATTCTTTTGCCCCTCAGTCTCCAACCTCTGCTCTATGTAACAAGACTTCTGCACATCAGTCTCCAACCTCTGCTCACCGCAACAGTCCTTCTGCACTCCAGTCTCCAAACTCTGCTCTCTGCAACAGTCCTTCTGCAGCCCAGTCTCCAACCTCTGCTCTCTGCAACTATCCTTCTCCACCCCAGTCTCCAACCTCTGCTCACTTCAACAGTCCTTCTGCACCAAAGTATCCAACCTCTGCTCTCTGTAAGATCCTTCTGTACTCCAGTATCCAAACTCTGCTCTCTGTAACATTCCTTCTCCACCCCATTCTTTAACCTTTGCTTTTTGCAAATATCCTGAAACAACCCAGTCTCCAACCTCTGTCCTCTACAACAGTCCTTCTGCTCCCCAGTCTCCAATATCTGCTCTCCGGAACGGTCCTTCTGCACGTCATTCTTAAAACTCTGCTTTCTGTATCAGTTTTTCTGAACCCCAGTCTCAAACCTCTGCTCTCTGTATCTATCCTTCTGAGCCTCAGTCTCCAACCTCTACTCTCTGTTACAGTTTTTCTATACCGCAGTCTCCAAACTCTTGTCTTTCTTACGGTTTTTTTGCACCCCAATTTTCAACCACTTCTTTCTTTAACAGTCTTTCTGCACCTCAGTCTCCAAACTCTGCTCTCTGTAACAGTCCCTCTACACCTCTGTCTCCAAAATCTGCTCTCTGTAACAGTCCATCTGCACCTCAGTCTGACACCTCTTTTCTCTGCACAAAACTTCTGCACCCAAGTCTCCAACCTCTGCTCTCGGTAACAGTCCACCTGCACCTCAGTCTCCAACCTCTGCTCTCTGTAAGATATTTCAGGAACTCAGTCTCCAAACTCTGCTCTCTATAACAGTCCTTCGGCACCCCAGTCTCCAAACTGTCCTCTCTGTAACAGTCCTTCTGCACGCCAGTCTCAAAACTCTGCTCTCTGTAGCAGGTCTTCTGCACCCCAGTCTCCAATCTCTGCTCTCTGCAACGATCCTTCTGCACCCCAGTCTGCAACCTCTGCTCTCTGCAATGACCTACTGCACCCCAGTCTCCAACATCTGATCTCTGCAACAGTCCTTCTGAAACTCAGTCTCCAACTTCTGCTCTCTGTAGGATCCTTCTGCACCCCTGTCTCCAAGCTCGGCTTATTTTAACGATCCTTCTGCACCCCAGTGTCCAACCTCTATCTATGTAACAGGATTTTGCACCTCAGTCTCCAACCTATGCTCTCTGCAACAGTCCTTCTCCACCCCAGTCTCCAAATTCTTCTCTCTCTAAGAGTCTTTCTGCACCTCAGTCTCCAACCTCTGCTCTCTGCAAAATTCCTACTGAAGCCCAGTCTCCATCTTCTGCTCTCTGCAACAGTCCTTCTTCACCCCAGTCTCAAACCTCTGCTTCCTGCAACAGTCCTTCTGCACCCCAGTCTCAAAACTCTGCTCTCTGTAGAATCCTTCTAAAACCCAGTCACAAACCTCTTCTCTCTGTATCTATCCATCTGCAGCTCAGTCTCCAAAGTCTGCTCTCTGTAACAGTCTATCTGCACCTCAGTCTGACAACTCTGCTCTATGCACGATCCTTCTGCACCCCAGTCTCCAAGCACTGCTCTCTGTAACAGTCCACCTGCACCTCAGTCTCCAAACTCTAATCTCTGTAAGATCCTTCTTGAACTCAGTCTTCAAACTCTGCTCTCTATATCAGTCTTTCTGCACCCCAGTCTCCAACCTCTCCTCTCTGTAACAGGCCTTCTGCACCCCAGTCTCCAACCTCTGCTCTCTGCACCGATCCTTCTGCACCCCAGTCTCCAACCTCTGCTCTCTGCAATGATCCTACTGCACCACAGTCTCCAACCTCTGATCTCTGCAACAGTCGTTCTGCAACTCAGTCTCCAAATTCTGCTTTCTGTAAGATCATTCTGAACCCCTGACTCCAAGCTCTGCTTATTGCAACCATCCTTCTGCACACCAGTGTCCAACATCTGCTCTATGTTACAAAATTTTGCACCTCAGTCTCAGACCTCTGCTCTCTGCAAAAGTCTTTCTGCACCCCAGTCTTCAACTTATGCTCTCTCTAAGAGGCCTTCTGCAATGCAGTCTCCAACATATGCTCTCTGCAACATTCCTTTGCAGCCCAGTCTCTATCCTCTGCTCTCTGCAACAGTCCTTCTGCACCCCGGTCTCCAACCTCTGCTCTCTGTAACAATCCTTCTGCACATCAGTCTCCAAACTCTGTTCTCTGCAACGGTTCTTCTGCACCTCAGTCTCCAACCTCTACTCTCTGTTACAGTCCTTCTGCACTTCACTCTCCAACCTCTTCTCTCTGTAGATTCTTCTAAACCCCAGTATCAAACCTCTGCTCTCTGTATCTATTATTATACACCTCAGTCTCCAAACTCTTCTCTCTGTTACAGTTTTTCTATACCACAGTCTCAAAACTCTGGTCTCTGTAACGGTCCTTCTGCACCCCAATTTCCAACCACTTCTTTCTATAACAGTCCTTCTGCACCTCAGTCTTAAAACTCTGCTCTCTGTAACAGTCTTTCTACACCTCAGTCTCCAACCTCTGCTCTCTGTAACAGTACTTCTGCACCTCAGTATGACACCTCTGCTCTCTGCACGATTCTTCTGTGCCCCAGTCTCCAAACTCTGCTCTCTGTAACAGTCCACCTGCACGTAGTCTCCAAACTCTGCTCTCTGTAAGATTCTTCAGCAACCCAGTCTCCAAACTCTGCTCTCTATAACAGGCCTTCTGCACCCCAGTCTCCAAACCCTCCTCTCTATAACAGGCCTTGTGCACACCAGTCTCAAAACTCTTCTCTCTGTAGAAGGCCTTCTGCACCCCAGTCTCCAAAATGTACACTGTGCAACGGTCCTTCTGCACCCCAGTCTGCAACCTCTGCTCTCTGCAATGATCCTACTGCACCCCAGACTACTACCTCTCATCTCCGCAACAGTCCTTCTGCACCTCAGTCTTCGAATTCTGCTCTCTGTAAGATCCATCTTCATCCAAGTATCCAACCTCTGTTCTCTGCAAGAGTCCTTCTGCATCCAAGCTCCAACCTCTGCTCTCTGTAACAGGACTTCCGTACCTCAGTCTCCAACCTCTGCTCTCTGCAACAGTCCTTCTGCACACCAGTCTCCAAAATCTGCTCTCTGTAACAGTCCTTCTTCACAGGAGTCTCCAAACTCTGCTCTCTGCAACAGTCCTTCTGCACCCCAGTCTCCAAAAATTTCTCTCTACAACAGTCTTTCCGCACCTCAGTCTGAAAACACTGCTGTCTTCAATGAACTTTCTGCACCTCATTCTCCCAACTCTGCTCTTTGTAAAATACTTCTGCAAACCAGTCTTTAACTCTGCACTATGTAACCGTCCTTCTGCACAACAGTCTCCAACCTCTGCTCTCTGTAACAGGACTTCTGCAACCACTCTCAAAAATCTGCTCTCTGTAACAGGCGTTCTGCACCCGAGTCTCCAAAATCTTCTCTCTGCAAGGTTTCTTCTCCATACCAGTCTCCAACCTCTGCTCTCTGCAACAGTCCTTTTGCACCACACTCTCAAACCTCTGGCTCTGTAAGATCCATCTGAACCCCACTCTCCAACCTCTCATCTCTGTAACAGTCCTTCTGCACCCAAGTCTCCAACCTCTACTCTCTGTAACAGTCTTTCTGAACCTCAGTCTCCAACCTCTGCTCTCTTAAACAGCCCTTCTGCACTACATTCTCCAAACTCTGCTCTCTGCAACAGTCCTTCTGCACCCCAGTCTCCAACATCTGCTTTCTGCAACAGTACTTCTCACTCCAGTTTCCAAACTCTGCTTTCTGCAATGATCCTTCTGGACCCCAGTCTCCAACGTCTGCTCTCTGCAGAGTCCTTCTGCACAAGAGTCTCCAACCTCTGATCTCTTTAACAATCATTCTGCACCTAAGTCTCCAAACTATGTTCTCTGCAAGGGTCCGTCTGCAAATCAGTCTCCAACCTCTACTTTCTTTATAAGTCCTTCTGCACCTCAGTCTGCAACCTCTGCTCTCATAAGATTCTTCTGCAACCCAGTCTCCAAACTCTGCTCTCTGTAACAGTGCTTCTGCACACCAGTCTCCAACCTCTGCTCTCTGCTACGATCTTTCTTCCCCAAAGTCTCCAACCTATGCTGTCTTCAGCAGTCCTTCTGCAACCCAGTCTTTAACATCTACTCTCTGCAAAAGTCCTTCTGCCCCTCAGTCTTACAACTCTGCTCTCTGCAAAGACCCTTCTGCACCCAAGTCTCCTACTTCTGCTCTCTGTAACAGTCCTTTGCACCTCATTCTCATAACTCTGCTCTCTGTAAGATCCTTCTACAACCCAGTCTTTAAACTCTGCACTCTGTAACAGTCCTTCTGCACAACAGTCTCCAAACTCTGCTCTCGGTAACAGGACTTCTGCAAGCAAGTCTCCAATATCTGCTCTCTGAAATAGGCCTTCTGCACCCCATTCTCCAACCTTTCCTCTCTTCAACGATTATTCTTTCCCCAGTCTCCAACCTCTGCTGTCTGCAACTGTCCTTTTGCACCCCAGTCTCCAAACTCTGCTCTCTGTAAGATCCATCTGAACCCCAGTCTCCAGCCTCTGCTCTCTGTAACAGTCCTTCTGCACCCCAGTCTCCAACATATGCTCTCTGCAACATTCTATCTGCAGCACAGTCTCCAAAAACTTCTCTCTGCAACAGTCCTTTTGCAGCACAGTCTCTAACCTCTGCTCTCTGCAACACTCCTTCTGCAGCCCAATCTCCAACGTCTGCTCTCTGAAACAGTTCTTCTGCACCTCAGTCTCCTACCTCTAATCTCTTTAACAGTCCTTTTGCAATCCAGTCTCCAACCTCTGCTCCCTGCAACAGTCCTTCTGCACCCCAGTCTCCAACCTCTGCTCTCTGCAACCGTACTACTGCACACCAGTCCTCAAACTCTGCTCTCTGCAACAATTTTTCTGGACCCCAGTCTCCAACCTCTACTCTCTGGAAGAGCCCTTCTGCACCACAGTCTTCAACCTCTGCCCTCTGTAAGATCCATCTGCACTCCAGTTTCCAAATTCTGCTCTTTGTAACATTCCTACTCCAAACCAGTCTTTTACCTCTGCTTTCTGCAAGTGTCCTGCAGCACCCCAGTCTCCAACCTCTGTCCTCTGCAACAGTCCTTCTGCTCCCCAGTCTCCATTATCGGCTCTCTGTAACAGTCCTTCGTCAACCAAGTCTCCAAACTTTGCTTTCTGTATCAGTCATTTTGAACACAAGTCTCAAAACTCTGCTCTCTGTGTCTATCCTTCTGCATCTCAGTCTTTAACCTGTGCTCTCTGTAACTTTCCTTCTACACCCTAGTCTCCAACCTGTGCTCTCTGTAATAGTTTTTCTATATTGCAGTCTCCAAACTCTGGTCTTTTTAACGGTCCTTCTGCACCAAAATTTCCAATATCTGCTTTCTGTAACAGTCCTTCTGCACCTCAGTCTCGAAACTCTGCTCTTTCTAACAGTACTTCTACAACTCAGTCTCCAACCTCTGCTCTCTGTAACAGTCCTTCTGCACCTCAGTCTGACACCTCTCTTCTCTGCATGGTCCTTCTGCACCTCAGTCTCCAACCACTGCTCTCTGCAACAGTCCACCTGCACCTCAGTCTTCAACCTCTGCTTTTTGTAAGGTCCTTCAGGAACCCAGTCTCCAAATTCTGTTCTCTATAACTGTCCTTCTACACCCCAGTCTCCAACCTCTCCTCTCTGTAACAGTCCATCTGCACCTCAGTCTCCAAATTCTGTTGTCGGTAAGATGCTTCTGCACCCCTGTATCCAACCTCTGCTCTCTGTAACAGGACTTCCGCACCTCAGTCTCAAACCTCTGGTCTCTGCAACAGTCCTTTTCCAACCCAGTCTCAAAACTCTGCTCTCTACATCAATCCTTATGCACACTAGTTACCAACATCTGCTCTCGGCAACAGTCCTTCTGCACCTCAGTCTCCCAACTCTGCTCTCTGTAAGATCCTTCTGCAACTCAGTCTTTAAACTCTGCACTTTGTACCTGTCCTTCTACACAACAGTCTCCTACTTCTGCTCTCTGTAACAAGACTTCTGCAACCCAGTCTCCAACCTCTGCTCTCTGTAACAGGCCTTCTGCACCCCAGTCTCCAACCTCTTCTCTCTGCAACAATTCTTCTCCACCCCGGTCTCCAACATCTGCTCTCTGCAACAGTCCTTTTGAACCTTAGTCTCCAAACTCTGCTATCTGTAAGATCCATTTGAACCCCAGTCTCCAACCTGTGCTCTCTGTAACAGTCCTTCTACACCCAAGTCTCCAACCTCTGCTCTCTGTGACAGTTTTTCTGCACCTTAGTCTCTAAAATCTGCTCTCTGCAACATTCTTTCTGCACCTCAGTCTTCAACATCTGCTCTCTGCAACACTCCTTCTGCACTCCAGTCTCCAAACTCCGCTCTCTGCAACAATCCTTCTGGACCCCAGTCTCCAACCTCTGCTCTCAGCAATAGTCTTTCTGCACCACAGGCTTTAACCTCTGCTCTCTATAAGTTTCTCCTGCACTCTAGTTTCCAAACGCTGCTCTCTATAACATTCCTTTTCCACCCCAGTCTTCAAAATCTGTTCTCTGTATCTATCCTTCTGCACCTCAGTCTCCAACCTATGCTCTATGTAAGAGTCCTTCTGCACCCCAGTCTCCAACCTCTTCTCTAGGTAACAGTTCTATACCGCAGTCTCCAAACTCTGCTCTTTGTAACGGTCCTTCTGCACCTTAATTTCCAAACTCTGATTCTTGTAACAGTTTCTCTGCACCTGAGTCTCCAAACTCTGCTCTCTGTAACCGTCCTTCTACACCCCAGTCTCAAACCACTGCTCTCTGTAAAAGTCCACCTGTACCTCAGTCTGAAACCTCTGCTCACCACGATTTTTTAGCACCCCAGTCTCCAAAAACTGCTCTCTGTAACAGTCCACCTGCAGCTCAGTCTCCAACCACTGCTCTCTGTAACATCCTTCAGCAACCCAGTCTCAAAACACTGCTCTCTATAACAGTCCTTCTGCACCCCAGTCTCCAACCTCTCCTCTCTGTAACAGGCCTTTCGCACGCCAGTCTCCCAACTCTGCTCTATGCAATGATTTAACTAAACTCCAGTCTCCAACCTCTCATCTCTGAAACAGTCCTTCTGCACCTCATTATCCAAACTCTGCCTTCTGTAATAGGCCTTCTGCACCCCAGTCTCCAAAGGCTGCTCTCTGTAACAGTCCTTCCGCACCTCAGTCTCCAACCCATGCTCTCTGTAACAATCCTTCTGCACCCCAGTCTCTAAAATCTGATCTCTGCAACAGTCGTTCTCCACCCCAGTCTCCAACATCTGCTCTCTGCAACAATCTTTCTGCACCCCAGTCTCCAAACTCTGATCTCTGCAACGAACCTTCTGGACCCCAGTCTCGAACGTCTGCTCTCTGCAACATTCCTTCGGAAATACAGTCTCCAACATCTGATCTGTGTAAGATCCTTCTGCACTCCAGTTTTCAAACTCTGCTCTCTGTAAAATTTCTTCTCCACCCCAGTCTCAAACCTCTGTCCTGTGCAACAGTCCTTCTGCTCCCCATTCTCCGAGATCTGCTCTCTGTAACAGACCTTATGTACTGCAGTTTCCAACCTCTGTTCTCTGTAACGGTCCTTCTACATCCCAGTCTCCAACCTCTGCTTTTTGAGTCAGTCCTTCTGAACCCCAGTCTCCAAACTCTGCTCTTTGTATTTATCCTTCTGCACCTCAGTCTTCAACATGTGCTTGCTGTAACAGTCCTTCTGCAAGTCAGTCTCTAAACTCTGCTCTCTGGAACAGACCTTCTACACCTCAGTCTCCAACTTCTACTCTCTGTAACAGTACTTCTGCAACTCACACTGAAACCTCTGCTCTCCACGATTCTTCTGCACTCCATTCTCCAACTACTGCTCTCTGTAACAGTCCACCTGCACCTCAGTCTCCAACATGTGATCTCTGTAAGTTCCTTCAGCAAACCAGTCTCCAAACTCTGCTCTCTGTAACAGTTTTTCTGCACCCCAGTATCCAAACTTTCCTCTCTGTAACAGGCCTTCTGCACAGCAGTCTCGAAACTCTGCTCTCTATAGCAGGCCTTCTGCACCCCACTCTCCATCCTCTGCTCTCTGTAACGATCCTTCTGAACCCCAGTCTCCAACTTTTGCTCTCTGCAATGATCTTACTGGACCCAAGTCTCCAACCTCTGATCTCTGCAACAGTCTTTCTGCACCTCAGTCTCCAAATTGTGCTCTCTGTAAGATCTTTCTGCACCCCTGTCTTCAAACTCTGCTCTCTGTAACAGTCCTTCTGCACCCCAGTCTCCAACCTCTGCTCTCTGCAAGAGTCATTCTGCACCCCAGTATTATAACTCTGCTCTCTTTAATAGACCTTCTGCACCCAAGTCTCCAAACTCTGCTCTATGCAGCGATCCTTCTGCACCCCAGGATCCAACATCTGCTCTCTGCAACAGTACTTCTGCACCTCAGTCTGAAAACGCTGCTCTCAGCAACAATCCTTCTGCACCCCAGTCTTAAACCTCTGCTCTTGTACCACTTCTTCTGCACCTCTGTCTCGAAAATGATCTCTGTAAGATCCTTCTGCAATCCAGTCTCGAAACTGTGCTATCTGTAACAGTCCTTCTGCACCCCAGTCTCCAACCTCTGCTCTCTGCAACAGTCCTTCTGCACCCCAGTCTCCAACCTCTGCTCTCTGCAAACGTCTTATTATACCCTAGTATCCAACATCTGCTCTCTGCAACAGTCCTTCTACACCCCAGTCTCAAACCTCTGCTCTCTGCTACAGTTCTTCTGCACCCCAGTCTCCAACCTCTGCTCTCTGCAACATTTTTTCTGCACCCCAGTCTCCAACCTGTGCTCTCTGAAATTATCCTACTGCACCCCGGTCTCCAAACTCTTCTCTCTGTAGCGGTCCTTCTGCACCTGAGTCTCCAACCTCTGCTCTCTGCAACGATCCTTCTGCATCCCAGTCTCCCACATCTGCTTTCTGCAATGGTCCTAACCCCAATCTCCAAACTCTGCTTTCTTTAACACTCCTTCTGCACCCCAGTCTCTATCCTCTGCTCTCTGTAAGAATCATTTGAAACTCCTGTCTTCAACCTCTCCTCTCTGTAAAATTCCTTCTCCACCTCAGTATCCAACCTTTGCAATCTGTAACGGTTCTACTGCACCCCAGTCTCCATCCTATGCTCTCTGTATTAGTCCTTCTGCACACAAGTCTCAAAATTCTGCTCTCTGAAACATTTCTTCTTCACCCCAGTCTCCAACCTGTGATCTCTGTGACAGTCCTTCTGCACCCCAGTCTCCAACATCTGCTGTCTGTAATAATCCTATTGCACCTCTGTCTCCAACGTCTGCTCTCTGTAACTCTCCTTTGCATCCCAGTCTCCAAACTCTGCTCACTTTAACAGTCCTTCTGTACCGCAGTCTCCAACGTCTTCTCTCTATAACGGTACTTTTTCACCCCAATTGCCAACCTCTGTTTTCTGAAACAGTCCTTCTGATCCTCAAACTCCAACCTCTGCTCTCAGTAACAGTCCTACTAAGCCACAGTCTGAAACCCCTGCTCTCTGCAACAATCTTACTAAACCCCAGTCTTCAAACTGTGCTATCTGTAACAATCCTTCTGCACCCCAGTCTCCAACCTCTTCTCTCTGCAACGATTCTTCTGCAACTCAGTTTCCAACCTCTGCTCTCTACAACAGTCCTTCTGCACCCCAGTCTCCAACCTCTGCTTTCTGTGAGATCCTTCTCCACCCCGTTCTCCAAACTTTGCTTTCTGTAACAATCATTCTGCACCTCAGTCTCCAACCTCATCTCTCTGCAACGGCCCTTGAGCACCTCAGTATCCAACCTCTGTTCTCTGCAGCTGTCCTTCTGCACCCCGGTCTAAAAAATCTGCTCTCTGTAACAATCCTTCTGCACCCTAGTCTCCAAACTCTACTTTCCGTATCAGTTATTCTGCACCCCAGTGTGAAACCTCTGCTCTGTATGAGTCCTTCTGCACCTCAGTCTCCAAACTCTGCTCTCCGCAACAGTCCTTCTGCACCCCATCTCAAACTTTTGCTCTGTGCAAAAGTCCTTCTACACACCAGTGTCCAACATCTGCTCTCGGCAACGATCCTTCTGCATCCCTGTCTCCAACGTCTGCTATCTGCAACAGTCCTACTACACCCCAGTCTCCAAACTCTGCTCTCTGTTACAATCCTTCTGCACCCAAGTCTCCAACCTCTGCTCTCTTCAATATTTCTTCTGCACCCCAGTCTCCAACCTGTGCTCTCTGTAACTATCCTACTGCACGCCGGTCTCCAAACTCTGCTCTCTGTATTGATCCTTCTGCACCTCAGTTTCCAACCTCTGCTCTCAGCAACGATCCTTCTTCACTCCAGTCTCCAACGTCTGTTCTCTGCAACAGTCATTCTGACCTCAGTCTCCAGCCTCTGTTTTCTGTAACATCCTTCTCCACCCCAGTTTCCAAACTCTGCTCTAGGTGACATTTCTTCTGCACCCAGTCTCCACCCTCTGCTCTTTGTAACAGTACTTCTGTAACGCAGTCTCCAATCTCTGCTCACTGCAACATTTCTTCTGCACCCCAGTCTCCAAACTGTGCTCTCTGTAACTGTCTTTCTGACCCCAGTCTCCAAACACTGCTCTCTGTAACGATCCTTCTGCACCTCAGTCTCCAACCTCTGCTTTCTGCAAGGATCCTTCTGAACCACAGTGTCCAAACTCTGCACTCTGTAACAGTCCTTCTACACCTAGTCTCCAACCTCTTGTCTCTGTAGCAATCTTTCTGCACCTCAGTCTCTAAACTCTGCTCTCTGAAACAGTCCTTCTGCCCCTCAGTCTCCAACCTCTGCTCTCTGTAATAGGCTTACTGCACCCCAGTTTCCAACCTCTGCTCTCTGTAACAGTTCTTCTGCACCCCAATCTCGAAACTCTGCTCTCTATAACAGTCTTCTAAACCGCAGTCTCCAACCTCTTTTCTCTGCAACGATCTTTCTGAACCTCAGTCTCCAACCTCTACTCTCTGCAACAGTCCTTCTGCACCCCATTCTCCAGACTCTGCTCTTTGTAAGATCCTTTTTCATCACTTTTTCCAAACTATCCTCTCTGTAACAGTTCTTCTGCACCCCAGTATCCAAACTCTGCTCTCTGTAAATGTCCTTCTGCACCTCAGTCTCAATCCTTTGCTCTCTGTAATGGTCCTTCTGTAACACAGTCACCAACCTCTGCTCTCTGTACCAATCCTTCTTCACCTCAGTCTTCATTGTATGCTTTCTGTAACAGTCCTTCTGCAACCTAGCCTCCAACATCTGCTCTCTACAACGGTCCTTTTGCACCAAAGTCTCCAAACTCTGCTCTCTCTAACAGTCCTTCTGTACTGCAGTCTCCAAACTCTTCTCTCTATAAAAGTCCTGCTGCACCCCAATTGCCAACCTCTGCTTTCTGTAACAGTCCTTCTGCACCTCAGATTTCAACCTGTGCTCTCTGTGTGAGTCCTTCTAAGCCTCAGTCTGGAACCTCTTATGTGTGCAACAATCCTTTTGCACCCCAGTCTCCAATCTCTACTCTCTCTAACAGGTCTTCTTCACCCCAGTCTCCAAACTCTGCTCTCCGTAACAGGCCTTCTGCACCCTAGTCTCCAACCTTTTCTCTTAGCAATGATCTTTCTGGACCTCAGTCTCCAACATCTGGTCTCTGCAACAGTCCTTCTAAACCGCAGTATCCAACCTCTGCTCTCTGCAATGATCCTTCTGCATCCCAGTCTCCAACAACTGCTCTCTGCAACAGTCCTTCTGCACCCTAGTCTACAACCTCTGCTCTCTGCTTCAGTACTTCTGCACCCCAGTCTCCAACCTCTGCATCTGCAGCATTTCTCCTGCACCCAAGTCTCCAACCTGTGTTCTCTGTAACTGTCCTGTTGCACCCCAGTCTCCAACCTCTGCTCTCTGCAATGATCCTTCTGCACCCCAGTCTCTATCCTCTGCTCTCTGCAACAGTCCTTCTGAACCCCAGTCTCCAACTTCTCCTCTTTGTAAAAGTCCTTCTGCACCTCAGTCTCCCACTTCTGCAATCTGTAATAGTTTTTCTGCACCCCAGTCTCAAACCACTGCACTCAGAAATGATCTTTCTGAATCTCAGTCTCCAACCTCTGCTCTCAGAAACAGTTCTTGTGCACCCCAATCTCCAAAGTCTGCTCTCTGTAACACTCCTTCTGCACCCCAGTGTCCACCCTCTACTCTCTGTAAAAGTCTTTCTGCACCTCAGTCTCTAACCTCTGCTCTCTGTAAGATCCTTCTGCAACCCATTTACCAAATGCTGCTCTCTGTAAGAGTCTTCTGCACCCCAGTCTCCAAACTCTGCACTCTGTAACAAGCCTTCTGCACCCCAGTCTTCGAACTCTGCTCTCTGTAACAGGCCTTCTGCACCTAGGTCTCAAATTCTGTTCTTTATAACAATTCTTCTGCACCCCAGTCTCAAAATTTTTCCCTCTACAACGATCCTTCTGCACCCCACTGTCCAACCGTTGCTCTCTTTAACAGTCCTGCTGCACCTCGGTCTACAACCTCTGCTCTTTGTAAGATCTTTTTGCAACCTTGTCTAAAAACTCTGCTCTATATAGGAGTTCTTCTGCACCCCAGTATCCAAACTCTGCTCTCTGTAACAGGCCTTTTGCACCCAAATCTCCAACCTCTGCTCTCAGTAACAGTCCTTTTGCACATCAGTCTCAAACTTCTGCTCTCTGCAACCGTCTTTTTGCACCTCAGTCTCCAAACTCAGCTCTCTGCATCGATCCTTCTGGACCTCAGTCTCAAAACTCTACTCTCTGTAATACTCCTTCTGCACCCCAGTCTGAAACTTCTGCTGTCTGCAAATATCCTTCTGCACACCAGTCTTCAACATCTGCTCTCTGCAACAGTGCTTGTAAACCCCAGTCTCCAAACTCTGCTCTCTTTAACAGTCCTTCTGCACCCCAGGCTACAACTTCTGTTCTCTGTAACACTCCTTCTTCACCCCAATCTCAAACCTCTGCTGTCTGCAAAAATCCTTCTGCACACCAGTCTCCAACATCTGCTCTCTGCAACAGTCCTTCTGCACCCCTGTGTCCAACCTCTGCTCTCTGCAACAGTCCTATTGCAACTCAGTCTAAAAACTTTGTTATCTGCAACGATCCTTCTGCACCCCAGTCTTCAAACTCTGCCCTCTGTAATACTCCCGTTGCACCTCAGTCTCAAAACTCTGCTCTCTGAAAGATTTTTCTGCAAGCCTGACTACAAACTCTGCTCTCTGTAACAGTCGTTCTGCACCCCAGTCTCCAACCTCTGCTCTCTGCAACAGTGCTTATAAACACCAGTCTCCAAACTCTGCTCTCTGCAACAGTCCTTCTGCACCCCAGGCTCCATTTTCTGTTCTTTGTAACAATACTTCTTCACCTCAGTTACCAAAGTCTGATCTCTGCAATGGTCCTTCTGTACCACAGTCTCCAACCTCTACTCTCTGTAACAATCTTTCTGCACCCCAGTCTCCAGACTCTACTCTCTACTACAATACTTTTGCACACCAGTGTCCAACCTCTGCTCTCTGCAAAAGTCTTTCTGCAACCCAGTCTCAAACATCTGCTCCCTGCAACAGTCCTTCTGCACCTCAGTCTGACAACTCTGCTGTCTGTAACGATTCTTGTGCAACCCAGTCTCCAAACTCTGCTTTCTGTAATAGTCTTTCTGCACATCAGTCTCCAAACTCTGCTCTCTATAAGATCTTTCTGCACACCAGTTTCCAAATTCTGCTCTATGTAATATTCTTTCTGCTCCCCAGTCTCCAACCTCTGCTCTCTGTAACAGTCCTTCTGCCCCGCAGTCTCCAAACTCTGCTCTCTGTAACAGTTTTTCTGTCCCGCAGACTCCAACCTCTGCTATCTGCAAGGGTTTTCCTGTACGGCAGTCTACAACCTCTGCTCTTTGTAAAAATCCTTCTGCACCCCAGTCTTCAACCTCTGCTCTCTCCAATGATCCTTTTGCACCACAGTCTCCAACATGTGTTCTCTGTAAAAGTTTTTTTGCACCCCAGTCTTCAACATCTGCAGTCTGCAACAGTCTACCTGAAGCTCAGTGTGAAAACTCTGCTCTTTGCAACGGTGCTTGTGCACCCCAGACTTTCAAATCTGCTTTCTGTAACAGTCCTTCTGCACCTCAGTCTCCAAAATCTGCTCTCTGTAACAGTGCTTCTTCACCCCAGCCTCCAACCTCTATGATCTGTAAGATCCTTTCGCACCCCAGTTTCCAAATCTGAACTCTGTAACATTCCTTCTGCTCCCCAGAATCCATCCTCTGCTCTCTGTAACAGTCCTTCTGCTCCCCAGTCTCCAAACTCTGCTCTCTGTAACAGTCCTTCTGTACCACAGTCCTCAAACTCTGCTGTCTGCAACCATCCCTCTGCACCCCAGTCTCCAAACTCTCCTTTCTGTAACATTCCTTCTGCACCTCTGTCTTCAACCTCTGCAACAGTTCTTCTGCACCCCAGTCTCAAACTTATGCTCTCTGCAACAGTTCTACTGCACCCCAGACTCCAAGGTCTGCACTGTGTAACAGTCTTTCTCCACACCAGTCTCCAAACTCTGCTCTCTGTAACAGTCCTCCTGTAGTGAAGTCTCCAAAATCTTCTCTCTGTAATGCTCCTTCTGCTCCCCAATGTTCAACCTCTTCTTTCTGTATAAGTCCTTCTGCACCCTAGTCTCCAACCTCATCTTTTTTTAAAAGTCCTTTTGCACCTCAGTCTCCAAACTCTGCTCTCCGCAACAGTCCTTCTGCACCTACGTCTCAAACCTCTGCTTTTTGAAACAGTCCTTCTTCACCCCAGTATCCAAACTCTGCTATCTGCAACAGTCTTTCTGCACCCCAGTCTCCAAAAACTGCTATCTGCAACAGTCCTTCTGCACCCCAGTCTCCAACCTCTATTCTCTGTAACAGTCCTTCTGCACCTCAGTCTCCAACATATTCTCTCTGTAAGATCCTTCTGAAACCCAGTCTATAAACTCTGCACTCTGGAACAGTCCTTCTGCACACATTCTCCAACCTCTGTTCTCTGTAACAGTCCTTCTGCATCCCAGTCTCCAACCTCTGCTCTCTTCAACAGTCCTTCTGCACGCCAGTCTCCAATATCTGCTCTCTGCAAAAGTCCTTCTGCACCTCAGTCTGAAAACTCTGTTCTCTGCAATGATCATTCTGCACCCCAGTCTCCAACCTCTTCTTTCTATAACAGTCCTGCTGTACCACAGTCTCCAAAATCTTCTCTCTGTAAGATCCTTCTGCAACGCTGTCTCCAAACTCTGCTGTTCGTAACAGTCCTTCTGCACCCCAGTCTCCAACCTCTGCTCTGTGTAACAGGCCTTTTGCACTCCGTACTCCAAACTCTGCTGTCTGCAACAGTCCTTCTGCACCGGAGTCTCCAAACTCTGCTTTCTGTATCAGTCCATCTGCACCCCAATCTCTAACCTCTGCTCTCTGTAACAGTCTTTCTGCACCTCAGTCAACAAACTCGGCTCTCCGCAACAGTCCTTCTGCACCAAAGTCTCCAAACTCTACCTCTGTAACAGTCCTACTGAAAGGAAGTCTCCAACCTCTATTCTCTGCAACAGTGCTTCTGCACACAAATCTCAAACCTGTGCTCTGCGCAACAGTTCTTCTACACCCCATGTCAAGCCTCTGCTCTCTGCAGCAGTCTCTCTGCAACCCAGTATCCAACCTCCGCTCTCTATAATGATCCTTCTGGACCTCATTCGCTTATCTCTACTCTTTGTAAAAGTACTTCTGCACCCCTTCTCCCAACGTTGCTCTCTGTAACAGGCGTTCTACACTCCAGAATCCGACGTCTTTTCTGTATAAAAATCTTTCTTCACCACAGTCTCCAACCTATGCTCTCTAAAACGATCCCTCTGCACCCCAGTCTCCAACTTCTGCTCTCTGCAACAGTCCTTCTGCACCCCAGTCTCAAACATGTGCTCTCTGCAATAGTCCTTCTGCACCTCAGTTTGAAAAATCTGTTCTCTGCAATGATCTTCTGCACCCTAGTCTCCAACCTCTGCTCTCTGTAACAGTCCTGCTGCAACTTGGTCTACAACCTCTGCTCTCTGTAAGATCCTTGAGCAACCTTTTCTAAAACTCTGCTCTCTGTAACAGTTCTTCTGCACCCCAGGTCTTCAACCTTGGCTCTCGGTAACAGTAATTTTGCACCTCAGTCACCAAACTCTGCTCTCAGCAACGATTCTTCTGCACCACAGACTCCAAACTCTACTCTCTGTAACAGTACTTTTGCACCCCAGTCTCAAACCTCTTCTGTCTGCAACGATCCTTCTGCACCCCAGTCTCCAAACTCTGCTCTCTCTAACAGTTCTTCTGCACCTCAGTCTCCAACCTCTGTTCTCTGTAACAGTCCTTCTGAACCTCAGTCTTCAACCTCTGCTCTCTGCAAAAGTCCTTCTACACCCCATTCTCTAACCACTGTTCTCTGCAAAAAAACTTCTAAATCAGTCTCCAACATCTGCTCTCTGCAACAGTCCTTCTGCACCCTAGTCTCCAATGTATGCTCTCTGTAACGGTCCTTCTGTACTGCAGTCTCGAAACTCTTCTCTCTCTAGCGGTCCTCCTGCACCCCAGTCTCCAACCTCTGCTCTCTGTATCAGTACTTCTGCACCCCAGTCTCCAAACTCTGCTCTCTGTAACATTCCTTCTGCACCTCAGTCTCCAACCTCTGCTGTTTCTGAAAGTTCTTCTGCACCCAAGTCTCCCACCTCTGCTATCTGCAACAGTCCTTCTGCACCCCAGTCTCCAAAATCTGCTCTCTGTAACAATCCTTGTGCACCTCAGTCTCCAACCTCTACTCTCTTTTACAGTCGTTCTGCACCCCTGTGTCCAACCTCTGCTCTCTGCAACAGTCCTATTGCAACTCAGTCTAAAAACTCTGTTATCTGCAACGATCCTTCTGCACCCCAGTCTTCAAACTCTGCCCTCTGTAATACTCCCGTTGCACCTCAGTCTCAAAACTCTGCTCTCTGAAAGATTTTTCTGCAAGCCTGACTACAAACTCTGCTCTCTGTAACAGTCGTTCTGCACCCCAGTCTCCAAAGTCTTCTCTCTGTAACGGGCCTTCTGCACCCCAACCTCCAACCTCTGTTCACTGTAACAGTCCTTCTTCACCCCAGTCTCAAACCTCTGCTCTCACCAACGATCTTTCTTCACCCCAGTCTCCAAAGTTTACTCTCTGAAACAGTCCTTCTGCACCCATGTATCCAAAAACTGCTCTCTGCAACAGTCCTTCTGCAGCTCAGTCTGAAAACTCTCTGCTCTGCAATGATCCTTCTGCACCCCAGTCTCCAACAACTGCTCTCTGCAACAGTCCTTCTGCACCCTAGTCTACAACCTCTGCTCTCTGCTTCAGTCCTTCTGAACCAAAGTCTCCAACCTCTGCTCTCTGCAGCATTCCTTCTGCACCCCAGTATCAAACCATTGCTCTTTGTAAAAGTCCATCTGCACCCCAGTCTCCAACCTCTGCTCTCTGTAACAATCCTTCTGCAACTCAGTCTCGAACCTCCGCTCTCTGCAACAGTCCTTCTGAACCTCAGTCTCCAAACTCTTTTCTCTGTAAGATCCTTCTGAAACCCAGTCTCCAATGTCTCCTCTCTGTAACAGTCCTTCTGCAACCCAGTCTTTAACCTCTGCTCTCTGCAACAGTCCTTCTGCACCTCAGTCTCCAACCTTTGCTTTCTGCAACAGTCCTTCTGCAAAAAATTCTCCAACCTCTGCTCTCCGCAACATTCCTTCTGCACCTCAGTCTCTAAACCCTGCTCTCTGCAAAAATACTTCTGCAACCCAGGCTCAAAACTCCGCTCTCTATAACAGTCCTTCTGCAACCCAGTCTCCAACCTCTGCTGTCTGTAGCAGGCCTTGTGCACCCCAGTCTCTAAACTCTGCTCTCTGAAACAGTCCTTCTGCACGCTAGTCTGTAACCTCTGCTCTCTGTATAGGTCCTTCTGCACCCCAGTCTCACACCTCTGATTTCTGTATCATATTTCTTCACCCCAGTCTCCAACGTCTGCTCTGTGTAACAGTCCTTCTGCATCTCAGTCTCCAACCTCTGCTCTCTGCAACAGTCCTTCTGCACCCCAGTCTCCAACCTCTGCTTTCTGCAACATTCCTTCTGCACCCCAGTCTCCAACCTGTGCTCTCTGTAACAGCCCTTCTGCACCGAAGTCTCCAAACTCTTATCTCTTTAACGATCCTTCTGCACCCCAGTCTCCAACCTCTGCTTTCTGCAACATTCCTTCTGCACCCCAGTCTCCAACCTGTGCTCTCTGTAACAGTCCTTCTGCACCGAAGTCTCCAAACTCTTATCTATTTAACGATCCTTCTGCAGCCCAGTCTCCACCTCTGCTCTCTTCAATGATTCTTCTGCAACTCATTCTCCAATCTCTGCTCTCTTCAAGGATCTTCAACTGTTTTTCTGCACCTCAGAATCCAACTTCTACTCTCTACAACCGTCCCTCTGCCCTCCTGTATCCAACCTCTGCTCTCTGCAATGAACCTTATGCACCCCAGTCTCCAACATCTGCTCTCTGCAACAGTCCTTCTGCACCCCAGTCTCCAACGTCTCCTCTCCTAAACACTCCTTCTGAACTGCAGTCTCCAACATCTGTTGTCTGTAAGGTCGTTCTGCACCCCGGTTTCCAAACTCTGCTCTCTGTAACATTCCTTCTCCAACCCCCTCTGCTTTCTTCAATGGTCCTGCTACAACCCAGTCTCCAACATCTGTTCTCTGCATCAGTTCTTCTACTCCTCAGTCTCAAACCTCTGCTTTCTGTATAAGTCCCTCTGAACCACGTTTTCCAACCTCTACTCTCTGTAACAGTCCTTCTGCACCTCTGTCTTCAACCTCTGAACTCTTCAACCTTACTTCTGCACCCAATTCTCTAACATCTGCTCTCTGTAACAGTCCTTCAGCACCCCATTCTATAACCTCTGCTCTCTGCAACAGTCCTTCTGTACCACAGTCTCCAACCTCTGCTCTCAGTAATGGTCCTTCTGCACCCCAGTCTCAACATCTGCTTTCTGTATCAGTAATTCTGCACCCCAGTCTCCAAACTTTGCTTTCTGTAACATTCTATCTGCACCTCAGTCTCCAACATCTGCTCTCTGCGACAGTTTTTCTGAACACCCGGTCTCCAAACTCTGCTCTCTGCAACAGTTCTTCTAAACCCAAGTCTCCAACATCTGCACTCTGAAATGGTTCTTCTATAAACCATTCTCCAACCTCTGCTCTCTGTAACAGTCCTTCTTTATTGCAGTCTCTGAACTCTGCATTCTGCAATGGTCCTTCTGCACCACAGTCTCCAACCTCTGCTTTCTGTATCAGTTCTTCTGAACACCAGTCTCCAAACTCTGCTCTCTGTAACTGTCCTTCTGAAACTCAGTCTCCAAATTCTGCTCTCAGCAACAGTCATTATGAACCCAAGTCTCCAATACCTGCTCCCTGCAACAGTCCTTCGTCATCCCATTCTCCACACTCTGCTATCTGCAACAGTCCTTCTGCACCCCAATCTCCAACCTCTGCTCTCTGTAACAATCCTTCTGGACCTCTGTCTTCATCCTCTGCTCTCCGCAATGGTCCTTCTGCACCTCAGTCTCAAACCTGTGCTCTCTGTAAGGGTACTTATACACCCGAGTCTCCAAACTTTGATTTATGTATCAGTCCTTCTGCACCCCAATCTCCAACCTGTGCTCTGTGTAATTGTCCCTCTGCACCTTAGTCTTAAACCCCTGCTCTCTGCAACAGTCCTTCTACACCCCAGTCTTCAACCTCTGCTCTGTGTAACAGTACTTCTGCACTGTTAGTCGCAAACCTCTGGTCTCTGTAACATTATTTCTCATCTATAAATACCACGATCATTTACCACTGTAAAAAATCTCTACAGATTCAAATGTTCTGATCACTGCTCAACCACATGGCCTCTTCTACTTCAGGGTCACCTTATTCTCACTGAAATCAGGGATCCCGTTTCAACGATGCCATCTGTTAGTGTCTTACCAGGCTGCCGAGGACAGCGGCTGCAGGTTTCAAAAGGATCTGGTGCTTCCTTCTGAACGCATGTCCACGAGGCCTTGGCGAAGGCTGGTGCTCCAGGCCCCTCTCAAGATCCAGCTGTGAGGCCAGGAAAGAGGTCACAGAACACGCCATCTAACACCTTATGTATTTCTGATCACCATCCTCTTCATTATTCCAGGATCATATTGGTCATTCAACTTAAGCAAACACTGAGTCCAGATTTTAGTCCATCAACCAAAGAGAGTCTAATAGCCACTCCCCGTGGCTCACGAAAATCCTTGGCCCAAACATTTCTGATGATTACGTCCCTGTGACTGCATTCAAGATGATCCAGCAATATGTCCTGACTTCTTTGGTCTAGAAGACTCAAACAAATTCTCTTATATATTCTTAAAGCTCCTATTAACAAAATACAGTAAAATATATACCTTTTATTTTGGTGTGACCCTTATACTCTCCTGGGCTATATTTTATACTCTTACCTGAGGCGTTCTAGGATCAGACCCCAATTAAGAGTCTTGTGACAATGTGAAATGATGGATGAGCATCTTAAAAACAATTGGGCTGGGGATGTGGCTCACGCAGTAGTGCGCTTGCCTGGCACACGTACGGCCCGGGTTCGATCCTCAGCACCACATACCAACAAAGATGTTGTGTTCGCCGAGAACTAGAAAATGAATATTAAAAATTCTCTCTCTCTCTCTCTCTCTCTCTCTCTCTCTCTCTCTCTCTCTCTCTCTCTCTCTCTCTCCCTCTCCCCTCTCCTCTCCTCTCCTCTCCTCTCTTCTTTCAATCCATCTTAAAAAAAAAAGACAACCTCCCAGGTAGACCAGGTAGAGTCACATAGGGTCTTCAATTTAGGGAAAGCTAGTCTCCTTGGAGAAGGAGGGGCTGCTTCTGACAGCAAAGAGGGTTAATGGAGATTTCAGGGTTCAAGGCTCTGAGATTTGTCTAATTCCACTGGTATTTTGCCATTCTAATTAAGAGAGTCTCAATCATTCCCCAATTAATATCATAATTGACATAAGAGAGACCTGGAGAAATTGTGGATTTATAATTTACTTTGTACTTCTGATATTTGGAGAATTGGATGTTTTATTCTTATATTAACCTTTATCAGTTTCCAGAGAGAAAATATTTCTCATGATATGAACCTGAATTGAAGGAGGAATATAATGCTTGATCCTATCATTTTCTTTCTGTAAGTCTCCCACTTCAGTCAGTAACAGCAGTCTGTAGTCATGTTGTAATGTTCATTCCCACCCTGAAGGTCGATGGTGTTATTCCAAAGCTCAGTTTTCCATAGACATTTGATTTCAGGCCATGATAACTTAAAGTCTCTGTTGGGTCATTGCACACAATCAATTATCAGGTCTCCTTTCCCATAAGCTGTGACATCATCAACATATTCAATTCCCTCAGGTCAGACATCCAACCTACCTCCTCAGATCTGTTATCTAGAACAATCTCTGATGTAAACCACTATTGTGGTCAGTGCCACCGTGGTCATGTAGAGATGAAGAACGACTCTTGATGTCATAGGGTAGAGGAAGTTGACACAGAAAAAAGTTATAAAGTGGTTGGGAGATCTGGAAGAAAAAAAAAAATAGGGCAGGTGACACCACCCCATATATGGAAACCCTAACGTCCCTGGAAAGAGACGCTCATTCCATGCTACTGTGACCCACATTCAGGAACAGCTGTCTAGGAGCCTGCACACACAGCTCCTGGCACCAAGGAGATTAGTTCCTGCCTCTACAGGGCTGGTTTGCTGCTGCTGCTATGGGATCCAAAAGAACCCGCTTTCTTCCTTTCCTTTCTTCCTCTCTGCCTAGTGTTTGGCTGATCTTGACAGAACCTCCTAAAATGGAGGCCTGCTGGCAGGGGAGTGTGGGAAACGAGGTTCTCGTACTTTCTGTCCCTCTGGTGTGGGGAAAACACACAAGGACAGAGATGGTGCTGAACACCCACACAAGGTGTCCGACACACTTGAACCTGAAAGTAGAAAAAGGGTGTTTGTGAAAAGAGAGGAGAGAAAGGAGTCTCAGAGATTTGAAAAGCGGGAGTTGGAGTTAAAGCTCCAGATACAGACTCTCTAACCAAGTTCCTACAAGTCCCTGGAAGGCACCTTTTTTTAGATGACTGTATACTCCAGTTTGAAGATTGGTCTAGACTTTGATCGTGCAAAGGGATGTACACCCTCAAGCCAAATTCCTCAGGGCACTCTAGACCTCGTTTCTTCTCAGGCTGTAAATGACCGGGCTCAACAGGGGGCTCACCACACAGAAGAGCACAGAGAGAAAGGTGTCCATGTCCAGCCTTCTCTGGGCCTGTCATAGTGGAAGTTGGCTGTTCCATATAAAACCACCACGACAGTGAGGGGGGACGTACAGGTGGAGAAGGCCTTCCTCCTGCCCTGGGCAGAGGGAATTCCCAGGATGGACGCCAAAATGATTGAGTAGGAGCCTGCAGTGAAGAGGCAAGGGCTCAGGCCCATGGTGGCACTGACAACGTGGAGTGCAGACTCGTTGATAGAGGTGTCTGAGCAGGAGAGCTTCAAAAGCAATGGGGTGTCACAGAGAAAGTGGCTGAACTGGTTGGGCCCACACAGAGTGAGTGTGACGGCCAGCACTATGTGTGTGACCTAATTCACCAGCCCACACAGCCAGGACCCAGTCACCAGGCCAACACAGACCTTCACACTCATGATGACTGGGTACTGAGGAGGACGGCAGGTGGCCACACAGCAGTCATACTGGCCACACAGCCAGTAAGAAGCCTTATGTGCAAACACTTGTCACAAAGAAGAAGATCTGGGAAAGGCAGCCCTCATCAGAAATGGCCTTCTTCTCCCAGAAGAAGTTCACCAGCAGTACTGGGAGAATGGTGGATGTTTAGCAGACGTCCAAGAAGCTCAAATTGCTGAGGAAAAAGTACATTGGAGTGTGGAGAGCAGAACTGACCCTGGTGGCCACTATTATGAGCATGTTCCCCAGGAGAGTTGTCAGGTAAATAACCAGAAAAAGCAGAAATAACCAGCTTTGTAGGTTGGAGTGGTTGGAAAATCCCAAGATTATGAATTCAGTGACAAATGATTGATTGCTCATTTTCAATGGTATCATAGCTTCAAAACAGAGAAAAAGAAACCATGACGAGAATGGACTGAGAGCACCCTAACCAGGCTTCTTAATCTGCAGCAACATGGCAAATAATATCGTATACAGAGATTCCTGGACTCTGGAAAGAGATGTATAGGAGGGACTTTAGAGAGAGCATAACTTCTCACAGACTTTTGCATGGGTTCTTTTTTGTAAGAATAAATGGAGGCTTGGTCAAAATGCACAACCAGCTATCAACCCCTGTGTCTCATTGAATCTGCAATATCTTCCTACTAACACTGTGCTTCACTGTGATGAATTCTTTTTTGTATGTCTGTTATTTCAAGTAATAAGTTTTCATTGTGGAAAAATGAAGAAAATGCAGAAAGTTATTCAGAAGAATAGAGCAGGTCACAAAATCAAAGCTCTCTTTGCATTCATCCCATTCTACCTCTATCTATCTTTAAAAATCCAAAGCAAAATTTCCCAATATTGTTGTACTCTATTTAGGTGTTTGCCTTGTAATCTTAATTTCCTAACATGAAATTAAGTTAATATCTCCCTTTTTATTGAACATAGAAACCTTCCATTTCATTTACTATCATAAATATTGGAATAGAAGCTTTCGTACATATGTATCTGTGATCATCTCTGATTATTTCTTAAAAGTAAAATTATAAGTCACCTGCTTCTAAATACATTGGTGTATTTTTTTCAGTAGAAACTTTTATTTTTTTAAGTTTTATAAGATACAAGAAATTTTGAAAAATGATATATACTTAGGTATTTTTCTTTTTTTGTATTATAAGATTTACCTCACCAAAAATTACATTTTTTGAAAAAAAAATGATTGATACAATTACTGATTTTTTATCATGTTACCCATTCTAATCCGTGATCCATTGTTTTGAACTAAAATTTCTGTTTTTTTTTTCAGTCTTAAGTGAAAAATATTATAGTAAAACCGTAGGCTCTTGGTCCAGATAGATGTGGATTGAAATCCATCTGTTGATTACTAGATGTTGTTTGTAAAAAAGTCAGCTCATCTCTATTCCTCAGTTTGTTCCTTCCTTAGGATATTAATGATGTCTATTTCACCACTGCTGAAAAAAGTTTTGAGATAATATAAGCTATGTGTCTGGCACATTACATTTACTCAATGCCTTTTATCAAGTTAGAAAATGTCTATCCATTTTTTATTAGTAGTTTTTTTTTTTTTTTGGTGTATGTGTGCTGGGTTTTTAATTCAGAGCCTTATGCATACTAAGCATGCACTCTACCACTGGTCTTTGCCCCTAGTTTCATTTAGTTATAGTTTTTATCATAAATAGATTTTGCATTTTCTTATTTTCTCTGCATCTATTGAAACGATATATATTTTTTCTTATTTAGTCTGTTACTATGGAAATTCTGTTGATTGAATTTTTGAATATTGAACCAGCCTTGCATTTTGGAATTGATCTCAATTGACTGTAATGTTATCCTTATTCTATATGGCTTAGTTGAGTTTGTTAATATTGTTCCCTGCTTGCTTTTGTGTATTCTATTTTCGCTGTTCTCCAGAGATAATCTATTTCTTGAAGAATTCTCAACTGTATTCTACTGTTATTTTCAGTAAATGCATGTTAGTGGACTAGTGAGAAAGAGAGAAGGAATTTCTGATGTTTCCAGGAAGCCCTGCCTTAGGTACTGTAAACTCAGTCACAGGGATATGGACTTCACAGTGACCCACTTTGTAGCAATATTGCTGAGCCTAGTTCTTATTCCTCCCGACGTTAGACATTTCGGCCTGTTCATTTCCATAGCTGCAAAGGTTTTCCGTTGAGTGTCCTAATTTAACAGTTTCTGTTACTCTTGCCCCTAAAGATTAAAGCTTTTGTTCTATGCAAAAAATCAGGAAATGGGTCTGAGAGGAATTTTGGCTGCTGTTGCTGCTCTTTGTCCCTCCACCTATCCAAGAAATGATACCGTTAAAGACACTTTCTCATAATACTTCCCTATCTTCCTGGGAGCATTTGGTGGAATCCACTGAGAAAAAGAAAAAATACAAACATCTTTTGTCTATAGCCCTCTGGGTCTTTATGTTCTTAAACCAGTCTATACTTAGTCTTTAGCAATCCATTAACTATTTTTTATTTGAGTTTTTTTTATTTTTTTATTTTTTTATTTTTATTTTTTTTTTGTTTTTATGTATTTTACTTTGGGTTATACTTCAGTTCATTAGGTACCTTTTTTTTCTCTTTTTTTTATTGATTGTTCAAAACATTACAGAGCTCAAGACATATCATCTTTCATACATTCGACTCAATTGGGTTTTGAACTCCCCAAATACATAATACAGACTCACTTCTGTTACATACTCACATTTTTACATAATGGCATATTAGTGACTGTTGTATTCTGCTACCTTTCCTATCCCCTACTATCCCCCTCCCCTCCCCTCCCCTCCCATCTTCCCTCTCTACCTCCTCTATGTATCTAATGGGTTCTCCCATAGTTAAAAAAATGCCTGGATTATTTTGGTTGCTTATCTCTCCCCAGACTTTGGTTGGTTGTTTGCCTTATAATCTTCACCCCTAATAAAGTCAAGGAAAGTCATTAATTTGCATTTTATTCTGCTATTTTTGGTTATTATAATGATGAAAACAACATGCTTTCTAGCTATTTCGATAGATACTCAAGGTGAAATTTGAAGTCTATACACTTACTTTTCAAAAATATTTAGTAATTTCTAATTTAGTTAAATATATAGTTACTCTTTTCAAAACAATCCCATTCCTAGCATATTTCCAAGGAAATTAATGCACAGTTCACAAAAATTCTTGTGTAAAAATTCATAATAACTCAAACAAATATTATGCCTTTAGCAGAAGGACAGAAGACAAATCACGGTTTATCATGCAGTGGAATAATTCAGTTACTTTAGAAACAAAAATACTGGAACATTAATAACATTGAAAATCTAAAAAAAAATTTTCTGGGTGAAAGAAGCCAGATACAAAATATATACTGTATGTTTCCTTTAAATAAAGTTCAAAAATTAGCAAAACAGCTATAATGGTCAAGTAATAATTGTGGTGTTTTTTTTTTTGGAGCTCAGGGGTGATATCAGTTGAAGCATGAAGGAATTTTCTAAAGTTATGGAAATGTTTTATATCCTGATTCTTGGTAGTTCATATATATGTAAAATATTATAAACCTGTACACTTTAGATCTGTGCATTCTTTGAGTACAAATTATAGTTCAATTTTCAAAATAGCCTTATTATAAAAATAATTAATGGGGAAGAGTGGTACCTGCCTGTAATCGCAGGTACTTGGGAAACTAAGGCAGGAGGATCATAAATTTGAAACTCTGCAAGGCCCCCCGCTCCAAATAATTGAAAGGGCTGGGGATATAGCTTCATGGTAGAGTGCCACTGGGTTCAATTGCAAGTAATGCAGTAAGTAAGAAAGTAAGTAAGTAAATTGATAAATAGAAGTGAAAGCATTTTTTCAAGATGATTTTTAACTCAGGATTGGTTGGAACCACATCTAAATATTTTTTTAGGTCTCTAAGAGGTTAAGTATTTTCTCCCATTTTTGCATTTCTCTACTTCTTTATTACCACAGTGATAGTCCAGGACATATCACATTTTACAAGTGACATCAGTTGTTTCCTTATCACGATCTGTTTAAAGCAGTGAATGTGATTGGTGGGTGCATTCGGTCTGTATCACAGATACAAAGCCTTGCTCACCATGATGGATGGGCGTGTGTACGTGTGTGTGTGTGTGTGTGTCTGTGTGTGTGTGTGTGTTTGTGTGTGTGTTATTGGTTGTAGGATTGGTCATGACTGAGAACACTTTCTTATAGTTAGTGGGATGGCAACTTGGCATCTCAGGCAACATTGATGGCAGAAATCTTAAAGAATATAGCAGGAATCTGCCATCTAAGGCTCAGCAAGCTCAGAACACTTGGTTATCCTAATTGCTATAAATGGAAAGACCCTCACTATTGAGCTTTTCTGAGAGATGCATCACACTGGGGCGGGAGGAGGGAGCCCATTTCCATAGAGATGTACACTGTTTCTATGGAGATTCCAGCTAGGCTTCAAGGGGCTGGTGGGATAGTACCAGTGGATGCTGCCAAGCCCTGGGTCATTCTGAGGAGCCTGCTACTTAAGGGGAGGTGGCAGGGTTTCAGCCTAAGGGGCTGGGACTAGGCTCTTTGAAGTAGTGTCAGGCCTGATTTCTAAGCAAGGTACTTGGCAATAGAGACCTCGGGAAAATGTCCCATCCCCCACCATGCCATGGGTGAGAGAGCCCAGGTGTGTCTCTAGAAGCGAGGCTTGTGTATGAGCATGGACATCAATGATTGCAGAGTATCAACAATAAGGGACCATAAATTTCTTTCAGGTGAGTGCAGATTGAAAACAGGGACATCTGGAGGGAGATAGACTGGGTTTTAGAAAGTCATCAGATCTCTATGTCTAGAACACGCAGATAGACCCACTCATTGAATTGTGCGTGTGAGTCCAAGGAGCAGGGATCGATAATTGTGAAACCTGGTTCCCCAGGTTTTAGACACACCTGTTTAGTTCAAAAGAGTGATCTGAGTGCTAAAACAAGATCAAAATGAAGTGGTCTGTATCTTAAGACGTTCTGTGTTGAAGGTGGGAGAAAATCTCTGAAGCCCTCATGGAGAAGGATATGGAGAACTTTAAAGTCCTAGTTGAAGAGGACACGGTAAAGGCAACAAATCAGTTTGGGCAGGCTTGCCAGCTGGTGGGATCACTCAGGAAAACAGGAATATGTGAGGAATAGCAGATGTAGAGGAGGCTTTGGTGGATTTGATTTGAGTAATGTTGAATGTGAGTTATCTGTGGGATAATCACGTGGAAATGCCCTTCACAGACAGCCTAGAACTGCAGGTGTGGATTTGGGAGTCATTGTCTTGAAGGCAACTGTTACATCAAAGGGTGAATATGAAATCCCCCAGGAGAATAGAGAAAGTAGAGAAGGAAATAGAGAATGTAGGGATTCTTGTGATACTTGGTGTTACGAAAATTGTAGTAAAAGTTTATCAAGAAATGACTAAAAACACCACACTATCTAGTTCAATTGTAGGTATCACTTTCTCTAAATAATTTCCCTAAACAAGAGGTTACCTTATTAGCATTGATTTAAAATAAATGAACTTTGAAATGGAGCTGGAAGCTAAATGTTCTTGACATTTCTTACGTTCTCTGTTTTCTCTATCAACTACCTGGATGAACTTCAAGTCATTTATAAATCAGTGACATGTACTTTCTTTTAACTCCCCGTATCAAAAGATCAATATGACAATCTCTTTTATAGGTAGATATCTAGATTTTTTCAGAAAAAGAAATAAAATTCCACATAGAAGGCAGTTCCAGCAGATTTTACTATGGGAAATTGGTACATGGTCTGTGGATGTGTAAAAGGGAAAACTAAACGTAAATGTTCAGGGATTTAAAAATAATATCTCTGAAGTTGTGCATACCGCTATTGTAAAGGTCTTAAATGTAAAGGTCAGTTCAGTAGGGACAATTTCATGGGGCATTAAAAATTCTCCCAATGTATGTTTATATAATTTTATCTACATATAAGTTTTTCCTTGGTTTTACTGGCTAATTTCTTGTAGGTCACGGGTGTGGGGTAGGGTGAAGGATGATACCTAAATAATTTTCCTTATCTTCTATGCTCTTTATTAATGTAGGGCATTAGATTGAATCATCATCATGGTCACCATTAGAATCTATTATTAACAATCATAACTCATGAATGACACTTTGTGACACAATATGTACTTGCTCCTTAGAATTTATATAATGCAGCATAGAAATTAGATCAACTTAATAGTAAACCCTCTGCTCTGCAATAATAATAACCATAATCATCATAATCATCTAGGGCATATTTCATAGAAAAATAATTTGAGTGTGAGTCTTCTTAGATTGCTTCAATACACATAAATGCCTGACTTTAAAAACCTTGTTTAATATAGTTTAAAAGTGGCACGTTTTCTGTAAAAATTAGATTGAATTTCGGATAATCCATTCTATCAAAACTCAGTGAATTTCTTTGAAAAGATGAATTTTTACATACCTGAATCAAATAAGGATTTTTCAAATTGAGTAACAAATAGAGACACACATTAGATAAAAATACCTAACACTTATTAAATGCCTATAAGATTTTTACCTGCATTAACTAATTTGGTTTACACAACAACCTATAAGATAACCTATTATTTCCATTTTACAGAAAAAAGAATTGAAATTAATGCATAATATATTAATGCAAGTAGGGAAACATCAATAAATCCCTTTAATTTGCATAATGTACATTAATTTGTACATTTAATATGTATTAATAATTATGATTTAAGAAATAAAAAAGAAATTGAATCAGAAAATTTATCATGTAATAACTATTATTTGTAGTGATACTTTGTTACCTGATTATAATACCATGTATTAGTAAACTGTCTTATTATCTTCAATGCCCAGACATTCTTGTCTTTGGTTCTAATAATTCATTGCACATGATTAATAGGCCAACACAGCTTTCATTAAAATTCCAAATCTCAGTGCCTTAAGAAGCTTAAAGTATTTAAATTTAAATAGAAAGTCGGTGCTTCATTTAAGCACAACTAATTTTAAAATCTAAATATAAACAAAATAAAATAAATAATCTAGAGTCTTAAAAGAAGAACTTTTTTATGCTTTGGCAATAAATGAAATGTTTTGCTGACTAAACTTAGGGATTAATTTTCTCAAACGAAAAAAAAAAATGGGCATGACCAAAACGAGGAAGAATGGTGTGATCATGAAAACCCTTATGCACATCAGGGAAACAATGATTCCTATTTGATCTCAATAGCACAAGCAATGATTAAAATATTTAAATCCAATTTACATGTTGCCCAGTAAATTGCTTAAAACACACACACACACACACACACACACACACACACACACACACACACAATACAAGGTCAATATATTCAGAAAAAATATCTGAATGATTTCAGGTGCTTGTGGCAATGTGAATTTATTACTGTGAAATCTATGAGCTATCTGGCCTGGCCCAGAGTTATCCTCATATCCTTTCATGTGGTGTGGGTGCTTGGAGCTGAGGGAAAGATCAGAGGTCATTGTGCAGAACAGTTGGCCTCAGTCAGTGAGTTCCAAGTGTTCCCAGTGATGCTGGTCCAAGGACACACTTTGGGGGAGGCTGGGCTATTTCACCTAACATGCATGGATGCCCTTACCCCTAACTGGTAGGTTTAAAATCTTAACAAATTCACCAGGAAAGAGCCTCCCTCCTGTCTTGGAGATTTAGTACTCAATTCAGCATTTAACATTTCTTTCAGTTCTGTTTTTTTGGGTCCGGAGTGTAGGGGGGCAGTTACCGGAGATTCAACTCAGGGGCTTGACCACTAAGCCACATCCCCAGCCCTATTTTATATTTTATTTAGACACAGGGTCTCACTGAGTTTCTTGGTGCCTTGTTTTTGCTGAGGCTGTCTTTGAACTCACTATCCTCCTGCCTCAGCCTCCTGAGCTGCTTGGTTACAGGCGTGCACCACAGTGCCATCTCTTTCAGTTCTTTTTATTTCACCTGTGCTTCTTCTAGCATAAAGGGAAAAGGGAAGACAAATTATTACCTCTTACGATATGTCAGAGCCTTCTAGTTATAAAATTCTTCAAAATATAAAATTCTCTTTTCCATTTAAGATTTTAAAATTTCTTTTCTTGGTAGTGGTTAGTTTCAATTCAAACCAACTTTGTTCCTATTCGGGGTCTAATTAAGTCCTAAGCCAGATCTACTATGAAACCCAAAAAGGATAAGATCTGATCCCTGTCCTGCTGCACCCCTTCCCTAACTCAGGCAATGGCAAGGCCCTACTAAGGTGGATGGCACAAGGCGTCAATCCTCTGGAGGAGCGCAGTATGTTTCTGGGAATGGGCTGCTTTGTTTTTGTATTCCTTTAGTAAGTATAGTTTTGATTTCTCATATGACCATTTAGTATAAAGGAAAAATCATAACTTTCCCAATTAATGCAACTACTTCTAAAGCATAGATCTGTTTGCTCTAAATGCAATGATTCAGCTGTGGAGTGTAAATTGTTAATTTTTAAAGAAAATCTACCTGTATTCCTATCAAGGAAGTTTTTGAGAAATTAAATTAAAATCTAGAGAAGAAAAATGAATGTTAAGAAGATAGATTAGTGGTTAGTACTGAGCAACTTGTTTTTGTTCCTGTGCACAATGGTTTGTGCTCTTACATTTGTTTGATTACAAGTAATATCAAATCAACTACTTGCCGTAACCATGGCACCGGTTCCAATTAGTAAGTCAAGAAAGAATAGTCAAGGTATAGGCCAATAGTTTGGGACATTTGTAACTATTATTAAAAGTTAACTAAGCAGAAACAGCTCAAAACAAAACTCGAACTGAAAGTACAAATGCTTGCTTATGCATAAGCCAAGATATATACTTCTATCCTAATTGTAGCTACGTAATATTTTGTTTTGTTTGAATAATGATTCCTGTTTTGTAACCACAAAGTACTGTAATCCTTCCATAATGAAAAGTATATATGATCAACTTCACAAGTAAAGATTGGGATCAACACCTTCACTTTCATGTCTGTGTTGTTTCTCCACCCCCTCTTTCGCTGACTCCTCACCATCCATTCGTCTCCTGAGACCCCCTGTTGGAGCTGGTCTCCAACACTGTCCTTCAACCAATTTACAATCTAATGGGAAGGTGAACTCAATATGTGCAGGAATCTTGTTAACAATTCTATGTAATCTACAAATTATCATTATTTTCCCTTAGTGTTTGCTTGGGCAGCTCTGGGAATAAAGCACTTAATACTTGTCAAAGCCCCTCATTCCATCTTGAATATGCGCTCCTCCAGGTCCTAGTTGTGCTTCTCAATTGTGTTCTAAATGCTAGGGCAACACCTTGTGTAAATGTGCACTCAGTAAAGGTTTGAAGAATGAAGAAGGTCTGTCAAGTACATCTATAGAGCAGAGTTTTTAAAAGATTCTTTAAAGACGGTACTGTGTGGGACCAAAAGGATCTAACAGAGACTTGACAAAGGCGAGAGGACATTTCTGTTCAGTGGTTCTGTTGCAGATATCTTGCTGAGAAAAATAAAGCCTCTGTGGGCATAAGTGAGGCAGCATAGCCCAGCGGCTTCTGAGGAACTCAGTGTCTCCTGTCTCCTAAACATATCCCTTATGGAGACCATCGGCTCAGTTCCCACAGAACAAGCAGATCTGCATCTTTCTTTCCCAATCAGTCATCTCAAAGTCAGGTGACCGAGAATGAAGTCACTTATGAGTGACCCCAAAATATAATATTTCTAAAGGAGGGGGGTTGTGTATGAAGTAGATTACTCACAAGCATCAGGGATTTATTACAGTTAATAAATTGTTTGTAACTCCCATCCCCAAGCATTTATGTGTTGTAAGATAAAGATGAAAACCCCTAGTTAGTGAATGAATACGTTTCTAAACATAACTTTTTCTACAATAATGATTTTCATTTAAACAGATATTTTGGTAGGTCTATTGTTATGCAATATTGTATCATAATGGGAATGTGACCCTATACTTTCTCCCTAAAAATTATTCCTTTCTATACTGCTCATCAAAAGCAGAGGATTAACACTTAGCATTATCTATTGTTTACCATAAGTAATTTTCCACACACATCATCTCACTTAAGGCATTTAGGCATCCCAGGGTTTCTGGTCATGTTTTTTGTTTTCTTCCAGTACTGGAGTCATCATGCTAAATCCCTCAGGTTTTTTGATAACCTCTGAAGTTATTTCTACTCTGGCAATACAAGTAGTATTGTGGAAACTGAGACACACATAGAAAAGGTGATACGATAGGTCATTACATAAATGCCATCAAAATGGTAATGAAAATATGTACAATATTATGTAATATGTTTTTAAGGTGTAGGTATATCCTGATTCTGGGGTAGTGTTTTTGAAAATTGTGATGGTAAATAAAGTACTTTCCAGCAACTCTCACAGAGAGGCGTAGATTTCTGGTTTTGGTGTGTCCCTTGCTGCTCTCCATACTAGGACCTGGGCTGCA
Source organism: Ictidomys tridecemlineatus (assembly GCF_052094955.1). Classification (NCBI taxonomy): domain Eukaryota; kingdom Metazoa; phylum Chordata; class Mammalia; order Rodentia; family Sciuridae; genus Ictidomys; species Ictidomys tridecemlineatus. The sequence continues at coordinate 95,248 of NW_027521017.1, forward strand.
AAGAAAGCTCTTGGTGAAACTGGCTTTTGGTCTCCATTTACCACAAAAGGACCTGTTATTCTGAAAGTTGCCTGTCGCATATCTGTAACCTCATGAAAGAGTCAAAATCCTCTGATATCTCACAATTCATTTTCCTATGATGGATATTTATAGAGGTCTGGGGCCGACCTGTTGGAAATATGCATCGAGCCTTTCCTCTGAAGCTGCTCTGGGCCTCCTCAGTTTGCAAACACAACTCAAGGGCAACGGCTTGAGTTCACCTGAAACAATGGAGAGCAGTTAATTCGCTGTTGAATTCATTAAAGTCTTGGCAATCACTTGTTCGAAGCATGCAGCGAGAAGATCAGTGTCTTCTCTATTCTGGGATGTGGGTGAGCGAAGTTCAGAGTGAGATTTCTGCTAAAAAGTTGTGGGTGGCTGAAACCTCAAGACTGCCTTCCCTTCCCGCTAGGGAGAGGAGGGGTCAGGGTAAGTGTACACTTATTGGGATGGATTTCGTACGGCATATGAAGTTTTTCCTTTATGTTACATACTTTGCCAGATGGACAGATATCAGAAGCCACAATATTAAAAGCATCCGCACTATCTTCAGCTGATTCACTCCTGCTAAGGGCTGATCCCTTACCAAACCCTGTATGACTTTGTGCCCCTTAATTTTATGATCCTGCTGATGCTCATGACCTGGTGTAGAAATTGTTTGCTATGGAGTTTAAAAGTATAGGGAAAAAGAAGTGTCATCAAACAGCTCTTTCAGGCAAAGATGGAGAAAAGACAACAAGCTTGAAAGTCTTGTAGTATTTTACTGCACAAAAATAAAAATAAAAGTATTGGATAAAGAGGTAAGTCTCTAAAACTTAAAATTTCCCATAATACAATGGGGTTTTCTTCATGCTTAGGACAGACACATTAACAGTACTCCTAAAAGATCTTAGAATGATTAGCCATGAGGGAAAGGCAAAGCTAAAGCACATTTGATGAAGCACTTCACACATTTCAGGGTCATCACAATAAAAGGAATGATAATGATGTTTTGTTAAGGGAGTGAGGAAATCAGAAGCTTTTTTCACCACTCTTAATAATAAGGTAAGCTGGTTCCACTTGTCTGAAAATGATCTGGAACTTCTTTAGAAAGTGAAATATGGAGTTAACGATCAACCTCTTCCACTCCTTCTTACAAACTCAAGATAAATAAAAAAGTTCTCCACCAATTTGTACATGAATGTTCATATAATGTTAATATTATATATAATGTTCATATTATATATATGAATCATATTCATATCAGTCAAAAAGTGAAAATGACCAGGCAGGGCTTTAATCTAGCTACTCAAGAAGCTTAGGCATGAGGATCACAAATTCAGGGACAACCTGGGCAAATTTGCAAGACCCTGTCTCAAAACAAAATTATTCAAAGTGTTGTGCTTTGGCTTAGTGGTAGAACATTGTTTAGTTTGCAGGAGGCTCCGGGTTCAATCTGCAGTACGACACCCACACAGACACAAAGTAAAAATTACTATGCTGTGGGAAATGAACAAAAAAATGTGGCATTTTCATAAGATGGAAATCAGTCACAATAAGGAGGAATAAACTAAAATACTAATACAAGCTACAATATAACTGAAAATTGCAAACATCCTAAGTGAAAGAAGTCAGATCCAAAAGGCGTATATGGTATTACTTCATTAAAAATATCCAAAACAAACTCGAGTGTATACATGGGTCTTTCCACATGTGAAGGAGAAACACAGAAATGGTGTTTATTTAAAACTTAGAATCAAGATCCATTAGGAAAATGCAAGTCAAAGTCACATTGCACATAGCACTTCACATTCACTAGTGTTGGCTAGAGCTGCAATATTGGGGGAAATGAGATTGACTGCTTTGGGTATAAGTTTTTTTTTTTGGAGAGAAAAGTAATAAAAATATTCTGAAATACCTGTGGATTAGAGAACCCAGGTGAGGTCACAATGTGTCACATACTTAGCACAGTGTGCTTCCCCTGGTTGAAGGGGCACCACAGTGGTCATGAGACACTGTGTATGGAGAGAGCCCTTTTGTAATTGCTGCTGAAGAGTTCACATATTTCTAAAACTAAGATATTTTCTAGAATGAAATCATCATCTAGTTCTAATCTCACTATACAGTCTTGCCAATGTCTCAGCTTGGCACCAGAATCAGGAGGCACTCACAGACTTGTAGATTCAAACAGCAATTCTTTATTCCCACTCTCACACCGCCTCCACACAGGTCCAGGGGCAATCACGTTCTGCCGTCTCCTGCACAATTCACCTACTCCACGAGGCTATCTCCAAATCCCATTTCAATCTCATGAGAACTCAACGGGAACAAGCAGCAGGAACACTCTAATTCCAGCAATAATCTTCAACTTCCAACTTCCATAAAACCCATTATCTTAAACTGGCAACGCCTTAAACTCAAGGAGCCTGTTACTTCCACAAACCTGATCAGCTCTAAACCCGGATCCGCCTTGGTCCTTGAGCAAGGTCACCTTATTGAAGCATGCATGCAATGTCCCATCGAATGTCCTCTAAGCAGCATAGGGTATGCTTGGCAAGGAAATTTTGATGCATCATTCCTACTTGGTAATGGCCCTCAGAATCTCCCCCCTTCTGATTAATTAAACAACAAGCAATGTGGCTTAGGACCTTTCCTGGTAGGTTGTCCAATTCAACATATGATTCTTACCCATCATGGGAGAACTGACCTTTACACGTCAGTTTCCTGTCTTAGGTTGAATCCACTGCACCAGATCAACGCGTCACTGACTACCGGTCCAGCATTCAGCCATGCTTGTGGATAGGCCTAAGCACCAATGGGGGGGTGAGGTTCTTGCCTCACCTCTGTTGGTTCCCAAATTTAACCTTGGTGCCAGTGGGGGGGGTGAGGTTCTTTCCTCACCTCTGTTGGCCCCCAAATTTTAGGCCATCACTAGAAGAAGGGAGGAAGATACAGAAATGCCAGGAAACCAAGCCAATTGACAGCTCCTTTGGAAAAATTGCGTCACTGGTGACACCATCAGCAAAGATGCCAGCATTACCACAATTAACATGGGGTGCGCTGGCAAGGAAATTGCATCACTGGTGACACCATCAGCAAAAATATGCCAGAAGTACCACAATTCGTTGCACCAGACGATAGTTCACAATGCATGCAACTGATATATAGTCCAGGCAAGTTCTACAGGCAGTTCAAAGTGGAAGAGTCTATCAATATGTCCATTTCCTCCCAAAGTAAATCAAATCCTTGACTGAGCATTACTTGTTGAGTTATATTCATTGATGCATCAGTTTATACAGTTTACTGTGGTAGCTATCATAGAAGCTGTAGTTTGGTTTTCTTAGTCTTCACTGGCACTGGGATTGAGATGGGAATTCTGCTGTTATGGATTTCAGTCAAATCATCTTCTTTTTCTGTAGAAATTGTTTTGGTTAACCTCTCTGGAATCCAAATCGGCTGCTGTTCTCCCTGTGGGAACACAAAATCAGAACCCCGACTCCAGACATAACTGGGTCAGGACCTTTCCATTGTCCTGTTAGAATATCTTTCCAAAGTACCTTAGGCCTATGTACATTTTTTGGATACATATGCTTTTCCGCAGCACTAAGTCCTGATGAATCAAAATTTAGAAAGTTTAGAGTAAAAAGGGTTATTTTAAGTTTATCTCTAGGGGATATATACCCCTTAAAGATCCTTTTAAATTTAAGTCTTTCAAAAGCATTTTGCCTTAGTTTTTAGAATTATTTTAGTCCTTTTAATTTTTAGATGTGGTTTTAAACCATAGTTGTCTTAGCCTTTTGCATTTTCTATCTGAAATACCTTTACTTGACATTTTCAACAATTAGTTATCTTATTTCTATCTTCTACTTTTCTTCTAAGGTTTTTATATTTACCCTTAATTGCTTTTTTCTCTCCTAGTTTTCTTTTGTTTCCTATTTTGTAGGTTTAAAATTCTTCTCTTTCTACATCTTTTTTATCTTCCTATATCTTTTTTATCTTTCTACATCTTCTCTCTCTTTTTTTTTACCTTCCTGTACTTCTGTTTTTGAAGTTTTCCACTTCAAATTTTTAATCTATTTATCTAAATCTTTTATCTTATTATCTTCCCATTTTCATGGGTTATATATTTTTTCTCCATCATGAAGGCATCTAAACCACCTTCAATTTAACCTTTTAAAGCCTCTTGCAACTTATTTAGACATTTTACAACTTTTTACTTTACCACACAAAAATTATCTCATTTCCCTCTTTTTGGTTTAATGAGTAAAGCAATCTTTTTTCCTCCATAAAGGTATCTCAACCACCTTCAATTTAACCTTTTAAAGCCTTTTAATTATCACCTATACTGTACTTTTAAATGTACTTTTTCACCACCTACAGCTTCACTCTTTTAAACGAGGCTTAGATTCTGTTTAAATCGCTTAATGTTAGTTTACATGGCTGCCCTTCAACCAAAGGTTTTTTTTTAAACTCCATTAAGAAGCTTTGTCTCAATCTGCCATATACAAATACCTTTTTTCTTCTTTCTTCCTTTCTCAAGCTTTTAAAGTAAGTCTAGTTTTCTCAAAATCTTTTAAAATGGCCTTTTAAAACTTTTTACCACACAGAAATTATCTCATCTAGAAACATTTCTTTTTCCTTTAGCCTTTTATATTAAAACATATTTCCACATCTTGAATCTTTTTATATCTCTTTTTTAACCATTAACCCTTTTTATAAATTCACCTTCTGAAACAACCCTTAAAAAATTTTATTTAGATAAATTACTCCACTTTAATAAGATGAAATATTTTCATGTTTTCCAAGGTACTATTATACTGTAATTGAAACCCAACTGAAACTTCTTATACTCTTTGTATATAAATTACACATGATAGAATCTTAACTCTTAGTAACCTTGTTTCAAAGACACAGACCAAAGCAATATTAAACCTTTTTTTCATTCACCAATTTATAAAAACACGCATAATGTCTAAATATATTACCTTATGGAACTTAATAAGTAAAGAGTACTTGATTTCATATTTAGTGGTTGATATTTTAACACTTTAGCTTTGTAAATTAATCAGATGTCTGTAAAAACCAAGATCTTAGACAAGTATAGTAAACAGAACTAGCCATCTCTTTCTTGTTGAAGAAAAATCGTTCTACAGGATACCATGATGGTCCTATTGATATACTTAATAACTCATCTTTAAAAAGCCATGGGCTACATTTTTGTACTGTATCAACATATGCCCTAATTTTTCTTGGTCTTACTGGGGTGCCTCCTTCCTCTAACAATCTCTCTTCCTCAGAGGCGAAAAAATTCAATCCTTGAGTCAACCATTTTCCCCAGTTTGCCTGAGAAAGTTCTAGGAACAGGCAACTTGAAATAAAAACAAAATAAATCAAAACCACAACACGTTGTTTTTTGAAATGGTAACCCATTATTTTGGTCTCCTTCAGGATCGAGCAAATTCACTAACCCCCAAGCTTCAGACATCCCGAGTATGGGCCACCATTATGCAAAGGTCTCAGCTTGGCACAAGAATCAGGAGGCACTCACAGCCTTGTAGATTCAAACAGCAATTCTTTATTCCCGCTCTCACACCGCCTCCACACAGGTCCAGGGTCAATCACGTTCTGCCTTCTCCTGCACAATTCACCTCCTCCACGAGGCTATCTCTAAATCCAATTTCAATCTCAGGAGAACTCAACGGGAACAAGCAGCAGGAACACTCTAATCCCAGCAATAATCTTCAAATTCCAACTTCCCTAAAACCCATTATCTTAAACTGGCAACGCCTTAAACTCAAGGAGCCAGTTACTTCCTCAAACCTGATCAGCTCTAAACCCAGATTCGCCTTGGTCCTTGAGCAAGGTCACCTTATTAAAGCATGCATGCAATGTCCCATCAAATGTCCTCTAAGCAGCATAGGGTATGTTTGGCAAGGAAATTTCAATGCATCATTCCTACTTGGTAATGGCCCTCAGCACAGTCTGATTCCCAGCCAGCTTCCTCAGGGCCCTCTGGACCTCGTTGCTTCTGAGGCTGTGAATTATGGGCTTCAACATGGGGGTCACCACACAGAAGAGCACAAAGACCAGGGTGTCCGTGTCTAGCCTTCTCTGGGCCTGTCATAGTGGAAGTTGGCTGTTCCAAAGAAGACCACCACGACAGTGAGGGGAAACACTCAGGTAAAGAAGGCCTTCCTCTTGCCCTGGGCAGAGGGAATCCCGAGGATGGCCGCCATGATGAGTGCGTAGGAGCCTGCAGTGAAGAGGCAGGGGCTCAGGCCCATGGTGGCACTGACCACATGGAGCGCTGACTCGCTGATAGAGGTGTCTGAGCAGGAGAGCTTCAGGAGCAATGTGGTGTTACAGAGAAAGTGGCTAATCTGGTGGGGCCCACACAGAGTGAGTGTGATGGCCAGCACCGTGTGTGTGACCAAATTCACAAGCCCACAAAGCCAGGACCCAGTAACCAGGCCAACACAGACCTTCACACTCATGATGACTGGGTACTGAGGAAAACGGCAGGTGGCCACACAGCAGTCATACTGGCCACAGACAATAAGAAGCCTTCTGTGCCAGCACTTGTCACCAAGAAGAAGATCTGGGAAAGGCAGCCTTCATAAGAAATGGCCTTCTTCTCCAAGAAGAAGTTCACCAGCAGTACTGGGAGGGTGGTGGATGTGTAGCAGAGGTTCAAGAAGCTCAAATTGCTGGAAAAAAAGTACATTGGAGTGTGGAGAGCAGGACTGACCCTGATAACCACTATTATGAGCATGTTCCCCAGGAGAGTGGTCAGGTAAATGACCAGAAAGAGCAGGAAGAACCAGCCCTGTAGGTTGGAGTGGTTGGAAAATCCCAAGAAGATGAATTCAGTGACAAATGATTGATTGCTCATTTCCAATGTTGTCATAGCTACAAAACAGAGAAAAAAGACCATGATGAAAATGGACTGAGAGCACCCCAAACAGGCTTGTTAATCTGCAGCAACATGGCAAATAATATCGAATGAAAAGCAGCCTGGAGACTGATAACCTGTGGGACTGGTCTCAGGAAATCAGACCAATGGAGCTGCACACATTTGCAGGGTGATGGTGTGTGGGAGTAACCAGAGAATTGCTAGAAGCTAACAGAAAGCCATTCGACCTCATCATGGTGTGAAGTCATTTCTCACTGTCTCAGTAATGTCTGTCTCCTGTTGTCCTTTTATGTAAACATAGGATTTTTGGAGAAGTTCATTTTCATTGCAAATATTAAAAAAAAAATTACAAAGCAGAGTCATCATCTGCAGAAGCAGTCGGTGTTGCCTTCAGTGTTTTCCAATGTAGAGTTTTTCTCATTTTACATCAATCTTGAACTCTGTGTTCGGAAAGGAAGAAGTTAACTATTCCTGTACAATGCTGAAATTATCAGGGCCAGAGCAAAATAGAGGAAAGAAGTTGATGAAGTGGGGTTGGACTGGCTATCTTAAGTATACAGGGAAGATCAGTGGAGTAGAAGGAGAATGAGAGGGCAGAGAGGTTTGGGAAGGGAGGAAATGTGAAAGGTTTTACGCAGATCATGTTATGTGCACATGAAAGTCTACCACAGGGGACTGCACCTGTATGTATATGTAGAAAGCACCAGTCAGAAATTAACAGATAAATTACTCAAAAAAAGATCAGTAGAGAAAGGAGAATGGGGGCAGAAAGGGGAGGGAGATGGGGGGTGGAAACTGAACGGAGTAAATCAGATTCCATGCATGTAGGATCTTTTCCAAATCTACCCAACTTCTATGTATAACTATTATGCTCTAATAAAAAAATTTAAGAAGATAACATGATCCTATCAGCAAAGAGTGAGATTTGAATTCTTCTTGACCTATTTGTATACCTTTAATTTCTTTCTTTTGTCCAATGGCTCTGGCAATTTCAAGGATGAAGTTGAATAATAGTGGTGAAAGAGGGACCACCCTGTCTGCTTCCAGTTTTTAGAGTGAATGCTTTCAACCTTTCTCCACTTAGAATGATGCTGCCTTGGGTTTAGCATAGATAGCTTTTACAATGCTTTTACATAGTTCTTTCTGTCCCTAGTGTTTCTACTGTTTTGACAGGTAGGGGTGCTATATTTTGTTAAATGCTTTTTCTGCATCTATTGAGATGATCAATAAACTTACATCTCTCTTAAAGAAACTTAATCTCTCCCCTTTGGCTAAACATTCAGATCATCTCCAGTCCTATAAATATTTTAATGAGCATTTTCCTACATAAACATATGTGACCATTTCGAATTATCTCTTCAGAATAAAATTTAAATCTGACATAAAAGAATTTGTTGTGCAGTTTCTATTTAAAACTAGCTCATGGGAGACATTATATTAAGTGAAATAAGCCAGACAGATAAAGAGAAATAGCAGTTTTTCACTTTTTAGTGGAAGCTAAAATGTTGATCTCAGAGAAGTAGGGAGTAGAGCGGTGGTTATTGGATCCTGAAAGAGAATCACAAAAATCATTGTGACTCTGATTTCTCAAAGACACATGTGAAGGACTGCCTGAAAAATATCCTCTCAGTGTGGTCTGAAAAAAAAATAAGAGTGGACTTCTAACAGGGTCCTCAGAAAATCTCTCTTCTCTCCTCAGTGGGCAGCACGAGGTCCATGGGTCTGGCTGCCTATGAGCTAGCTGTGGTGTGCAAATGGGCAGGACCAGGACGGCTGTAGAATCTCAATAATCACTAGTAGACAGCATTCTAGATGAGGGAAGGCTGGAAACAGGCCATCCAGAAGGTAATGTCTCGAGCTCTGAAAATGACAGAATCTGTGGATTTAGAAAACCGTTGTGGGTCCAATCCACTCATAACACCTACTCCCTGGGTCAGTCCACGGTTGCCACATTTACCACAGGCCTGACCAGAACAACCCAAAGGGGGAGATGCTCTGTGGCCTCCTGGCTTGGAGGTTTCATCCTGGGCCAACTGACCCATTGCTGCAGGCCTGATATGAGGTGGGACGCCGAGGTGGAAGGGAACAAGGGGAGAAGCATTCCTAGCTAATGGCAGCCAAAAGGTTGGGGCGGGGGAGGGGACAGAAGGAGACACTTAGCAGGGGACAAGATGTGATTCCCCAGGGCATGTAACTGGCCACACTCCACCTGCCCATACTCCTCTCAGTACAGTGGGCCTTTCAGATAATTAACCCACAAAATGGATGGATCCACAGATTAGGTCACAAGTCTCACAGTCTAATAATTTCACTTCTGAACACTGCTACTGTGGCTGACCCTGAGCTTTTGGTGGGAAATACCATATTTCTAAGCCATAATAGTTCCTACAGTTCATGTGTTTTTGTTAGAATAACTTCATGTAGTCTGGGAGAGTAATCGGGTGCCAAAACCAGATTAAAAGGAAATATCTGGTAACTGTAGATGTGACATTTGGAGCTTGGGGAAAAGCTCTGAAGAGGAGCCCTGGGTGGAGCACTTTAAAGTCCTGGTGACGAGGACACAAGAGGGCACCAGGTCTGTGGGATAGCTGAGTGGAAGTGGGATCACTCATTAAAACAGAAAAAAAAATGAGAAGGAGCATGTCTGGAGAGAGAAAAAAAGGAAAGAGGTTGGGCCTGGAGTCTGGGTACCTTCAGGGTCTCCCCGAAGAGATTCCAGGAGGCATCCGGACAGGTTCCTAGGAGATAGGCCTCGGATTTATGGCTTAGAGTGACTGTGGAAGTCACAGGTGCTCATAAAGCAAAAAGAGAGAAGGGTGAGGAGAGAGGGCCTGATGGACTGTGCGGAAAAGAAGGTGTCCTGAAGGAGGCTCACCAGCCATCAGCAATCATTCTGCACCACAGTGTCAAAGCTCTGCTCTCTGTACCAGGCCTTCTACACCCCAGTCTAACACCTCTGCTCCCTATAACAGTCTTTTTGCACCCCAGTCTCCAACCTCTGCTCCCTGCGAGAATCCTTCTGCACTCCAGTCTCCAAGTTCTGCTCTCTGAAAGAGTCCTTCAGCACCCCACTCTCAAACCTCTGCTCTCTGCAATAGTCCTTCTGCACCTAAGTCTGAAGACTCTGCTCTCTGCAACAATCATTCTGCAACACAGTCTCCAAACTCTGCTCTCTGTAACAGTCCTTCTGCACCTCAGTCTCCAAACTCTGCTCTCTATAATATCTTTCTGCACAACAGTTTCAAAACTGTGATATCTGTAACAGGCCTTCTGCACCCCAGTCTCCAATCTCTGCTCCATGCAAGGATACTTCTGCACTCCAGTCTCCAAGTTCTTCTCTCTGAAAGAGTTTTTCAGCACCCCACTCTCGAACATCTGCTCTCTGCAACAGTCCTTCTGCACCGAACTCTGAAAACTCTGCTCTCTGCAACAATCATTCTGCAACACAGTCTCCAAACTCTGCTCTCTGTAACAGTCCTTCTGCACCTCATTCTCCAAACTCTGCTCTCTATAATGTTATTCTGCACCCTAGTCTATAAACTGTGCTATCTGTAACAATCCTTCTGCACCCCAGTCTCCAACCTCTGCTCTCTGTAACAGGCCTTCAGCACCCCAGTCTTCCACCTCTGCTCTCTGTAACAGGCCTTCTTCACCCCAGTCTCCAATCTCTGCTCACTGCAACATTTCTTCTACACCCTAGTCTCCAAACTGTGCTCTCTGTAACTGTCTTTCTGACCCCAGTCTCCAACCTCTGCTGTCTGTAACGATCCTTCTGCACCTCAGTCTTCAACCTCTGCTGTCTGCAATGATCCTTCTGCACCTCAGTTTCCAAACTCTGCTCTCTGCAACGATCTTTCTGCACCACAGATTCTAAACTCTGCTCTCTGTAACAGTGCTTCTAAACCTCAGTCTCCAACCTCTTCTCTCTGTACCAATCCTTCTGCACCTCAGTCTCCAACCTCTGCTCTCTGTAACAGTCCTTCTGCACCTCAGTATCCAACCTCTGCTCTCTGTAATGGTCCTTCTGCACCCCAGTCTCCAATCTATGCTCGCTGTTACAATCTTTCTGCACCTCTGTCTCCAACGTCTTCTCTCTGTAACAGTCCTTCTGTACCGCAGTCTCCAACCTCTTCTCTCTATAACGGTACTTCTGCACCCCAATTGCCAACCTCTACTTTCTGAAACAGTCCTTCTGTACCTGAGACTCCAACCTCTGCTCTCTGTAACAGTCCTTCTAAGCCTCAGTCTGAAACCTCTGCTCTTTGCAACAATTCTTCTAAACCCAGTCTCCAAACTGTAATATCTGTAACAATCCTTCTGCACTCCAGTCTCAGAAATCTGCTCTCTGTAACAGGCCTTCTGCACCCCAGTCTCCAAACTCTTCTCTCTGCAACGATTCTCCTGCACCTCAGTCTCAAAGCTCTGATCTCTGCAACAGTCCTTCTGCCCCCAAGTCTCAAACATCTGCTCTCTGAAAGATTCTTCTGCACCCCGTTCTTTTAACTTTGGCTCTGTAACAGTCATTCTGCACCTCAGTTTCCAACCTCATCTCTCTGGAATGGCCCTTCTGCATCCCAGTATCCAACATCTGTTCTCTGCAGCAGTCTTTCTGTACCCCAGCCTACAAAGTCTGCTCTCTGTAACTGTCCTTCTGCACCCCGGTCTCCAAAATCTACTTTTCGTATCAGTTATTCTGCACCCCAGTCTAAAACCTATGCTCTCTGTAAAAGTCCTTCTGCACCTCAGTCTCCAAAGTCTGCTCTCCACAACAGTCCTTCTGCACCCCAGTCTCCAACCTCTGTTCTGTGCAAAAGTCCTTCTACACACGAGTCTCCAACATCTGCTCTCTACAAGGACTCTTCTGCATCTCAGTCTCCAACGTCTGCTCTCTGCAACAGTTCTTCTACACAACAGTCTCCAACTTCTGCTCTCTGCTACAGTCCTTCTGCACCCGAGTCTCCAACCTCTGCTCTCTTCAAAATTTCCTTTGCACCCCAGTCTCCAACCTGTGCTCTCTGTAACTATCCTACTGCACCCCGGTCTCCAAACTCTGCTCTCTGTAGCAATCCTTCTGCACCTCAGTCTTCAACCTCTTTTCTCTGTAACGATCCTTCTGCACCCCAGTCTCCAATGTCTGTTCTCTGCAACAGTCATTCTGACCCCAGTCTCCAGCCTCTGCTCTCTGTAACATCCTTTTGCACCCCAGTTTTCAAACTCTGCTTTAGGTGACATTTCTTCTGCACCCCTCTCTCCACGCTCTGCTCTTTTAACAGTACTTCTGTACCGCAGTCTCCATTCTCTGCTCACTGCAACATTTCTTCTGCACCCCAGTCTCCAAACTGTGCTCTCTGTAACTGTCTTTCTGACCCTAGTCTCCAACCTCTGCTCTCTGTAACGATCCTTCTGCACCTCAGTTTCCAACCTCTGCTCTCTGCAATGATCCTTCTGCACCACAGTTTCCAACCTCTGCACTCTGTAACAGTCCTTCTACACCTAGTCTCCAAACACTTCTCTTTGTACCAATCCTGCTGCACCTCAGTCTCCAAACTCTGCTCACTGTAACAGTCCTTCTGCACCTCAGTCTCCAAACTCTGCTGACTGTAACAGGCTTACTGCACCCCAGTCTCCAACCTCTGCTCTCTGTAACAGTTCTTCTGCAAGCCAATCTCGAATCTCTGCTCTCTGTAACAGTCTTTCTGCACCCCAGTCTCCAAACTCTTTTCTCTGCAACGATGCTTCTGAACCTCAGTCTCCAACCTTTGCTCTCTGCAACAGTCCTTCTGCACCCCAGTCTCCACACTCTGCTCTCTGTAAGATCCTTTTGCCTCACTTTCTCCAACCTTTCCTCTCTGTAACAGTCCTTCTGCACCCCAGTATCCAACCTCTGCTCTCTCTAAAAGTCTTTCTGCACCTCAGTCTCCAACCTTTGCTTTCTGTAATGGTCCTTCTGCACCTCAGTCTCGAACGTCTGCTCTCTGTAACAGTCCTTCTACACACTTGTCTCCAACATCTGCTCTCTACAACGGTCCTTCCGCACAAAGCTCTCCACACTCTGCTCTTTCTCACAGTCCTTTTGTACCGCAGTCTCCAACCTCTTCTCTCTATAATGGTCCTTATGCACCACAATTGCAAACCTCTGATTTCTGTAACAGTCCTTCTGCACCTCAAATTCCAACCTCTGCTGTCTGTAACAGTCTTTCTAAGCCACAGTCTGAAACCTCTGCTGTCTGCAACAATCTTTCTGCACCCCAGTCTCCAAACTGTGCTATCTGAAACAATCCTTCTGAACCCCAGTCTCCAACCTCTACTCTCTGTAACTGGTCTTCTGCACCCCAGTCTCTAAAATCTGCTCTCTGTAACAGGCCTTCTGCACCCCAGTCTCCAACCGCTTCTCTCTGCAATGATCCTTCTTAAACTTACTCTCCAACCTCTGCTCTCTGCAACAATCCTTCTAAACTGCAGTCTCCAACCTCTGCTCTCTGCAATGATCCTTCTGCATTCCAGTCTCCAACAACTTCTCTCTGCAACAGTCCTCTTGCACCCCAGTCTCCACACTCTGCTCTCTGCAACATTTCTTCTGAACCCAAGTCTCCAACCTGTGCTCTCCTTAACTGTTCTGCTGCACCCAGGTCTCGAATCTCTGCTCTTTGTAGCGATCGTTCTGCACCTCATTCTCCAATCTCTGCTCTCTGCAACGATCCTTCTGCACCCCAGTCCCCATCCTTTGCTCTCTGAAAGAATCCTGTTGCACCCCAGTCTCCAACCTCTCTTCTCTGTAAACGTCCTTTTGCACTTAAGTCTCCAAGTTCTGCAATCAGTAACAGTCCTTCTGCACCCCAGTCTCAAACCTCTGCACTCAGAAATGATCTTTCTGCACCTCAGTCTCCAACCTCTGCTCTCTTTAATACTCCTTCTGCACCCAGTCTCAAATATCTGCTCTCTGCAACGATCCGTTTTCTCCCCAGACTCCGATCTCTGCTCTCTGCAATGGTCCTTCTACATCCCAGTTACCAAAATATGATCTCTGTAACAGTCCTTCTGCACCTCAGTCTCCAAACTCTGCTCTCTGAAACAGTCCTTCTGGACCCCTGTCTCCAAACTCTGCTCTCAGTAACAGTTTTTCTGCACCCCAATCTCCAAACTCTGCTCTCTGTAACACTTTTTCTGCACCCCAGTCTCCACCCTCTACTCTGTAAAAGTCCATCTGCACCTCAGTATCCAACCTCTGCTCTCTGTAAGATCCTTCTGTAACCCATTCTCCAAACGCTGCTTTCTGTAACAGTCTTCTGAAACCCAGTCTCCAAACTCTGCTCTCTGTAACAGGCATTCTGCACCCCAGTCTTCAAACTCTGCTCACTGTAACAGGCCTTCTGCACCCCAGTCTCCAAACTGTGCTCTCTGCAATGATCCTTCTTAACCCCAGTCTCCAAACTCTGCTCTCTGTAACAGTCCTTCTCTACCCCAGGATCCATCATCTGCTCTCTGAATCAGTCCTTCTGCACCTCAGTCTGAAAACTTGGCTCTCTGCAAAAATCTTTCTGCACCTGAGTTTCCAAACTTTGCTTTTTGTAACAGTCCTTCTGAACCTCAGTCTACAAAATGCTCTCTGCAACCCAGTCTCGAAATTGTGCTGTCTTTAACAGTTGTTCTGGGGCCCAGTCTCCAAACTCTGCTCTCTGTAACAGGCGTTCTTCACTCAAGTATCCAATCTCTCTTCTCTGTTACAGGCCTTCTGCACCCCAGTCTCCACCCTCTTCTCTCTTCAATGATCCTTGTTCTCCTCAGTCTTCAACCTCTGCTCTCTGAAAGAGTCCTTCTGCACCCCAGTCTCCAACCTCTGCTCTCTGTAACAGTCCTTCTGCACCTCACTCTCCAACCTCTGCTCTCTGCAACGATTCTTCTGCACCCCAGTCTCCACACTCTGTTCTCTGCAACAGTCCTTATGCACCCCAGTCTCCAACCTCTGCTCTCTGCAAAAGTCCTTCTGCACCCCGTCTCCAAACTCTGCTGTCTGCTAAAGTACTACTGCACCCCAGTCTCCAACATCTGCTCTCTGTATCAGTCATTTTAAACCCCAGTAACCAAAATCTGCTGTGTGTAACGATCCTTCTTCACCTTAGTTTCCAACCTCTGCTCTCTGCAACGATCTTTCTGCACCCCAGTCTCCAACCTCTGATCTCTGTATCAGTCCTTCTGCACCACAGTCTACAAACTCTTCTCTCTGCAAAAGTCCTAATGCACCCAAGTCTCCAAACTCTGCTGTCTGCAACATTTTTTCTGCACCCTAGTCTCTAACTTGTGCTCTCTGTAACAGTCCTTCTGCACCCAAGGCTCCAACATCTGCTCTCTGCAACAATCCTTCTTCTACCCAGTCTCCAAACTCTGCTCTTTGTAAAAGTCCTTTTGTATCACAGTCTCCAACCTCTTCTCTTTCTAACGGTCCATCTGCTCCCCAATTGATAACCTCTGCTTTCTGTAACAGTCCTTCTGCACCCCAGTCTCAAAACTCTTCTCTCTGCAACGATATTTTACACCTCAGTCTCCAAACTCTGCTCTCTGTAAAAGTCCTTCTGCACCTCCGTCTCCATCCTTTGCTATCTGTAATTGTCCTGCTGCACCCCAGTCTCCAATCTCTGTTCTCTGTAACAATCTTTCTGCACCCCAGTATCCAAAATCTGCTCTCTGCAAAGATCCTTCTGCACCCCGTCTACAAACTCTGCTCTGTAACAGTCCTTCTGTACGGCAGTCTCCAAGCTCTTCTCTCTATAACGGTCCTTCTACACCCCAATTTCTAACCTCTGCTCACTGTAACAGTTCTTCTAAGCCTCAGTCTGAAACTTCTGCTCTCTGCAACAATCCTTCTAAACAACAGTCTCCAAACTGTGTTATTTGTAACAATCCTTCTGCACCCCAGTCTCTAACATCTGCTCTCTGTAACAGGTTTTCTGCAACCCATTCTTCAAACTCTGCTCTCTGTAACAGGCCTTCTGCCACCCAGTCTCCAACCTCTGCTCTCTGCAACGATCCTTCTACATCCCAGTCTCCAATGTCTACTCTCTGTAAGATTCTTCTGCACCACGTTCTCCAAACTTTGCTCTCTGTAACAGTCATTCTGCACCTCAATTTCCAACCTTATCTCTCTGAAACGGCCCTTGTTCACCCCAGTATCCAACCTCTGTTCTCTGCAGCTGTCCTTCTGCACCACAGGCTACAAACTCTGCTCTCTGTAACAGTCCTTCTGCACCCCAGTCTCCAAACTCTACTTTCCGTATCAGTTATTCTGCACCCCAGGCTAAAACCTCTGCTCTCTGTAACAGTCCTTCTGCACCTCACTATCCAACCTCTGCTCTCTGCAACAGTCTTTCCACACCCCAGTCTCTAACCTCTGCTCTCTGCAAACGTCTTATTATACCCCATATCCAACATCTTCTTTCTGCAACGATCCTTCTGCATCCCAGTCTCCAACGTCTGCTCTCTGCAACAGTCCTTCTACACCCCAGTCTTCAACCTTGCTCTCTGCTACTGTCCTTCTGCACCCCAGTCTTCAACCTCTATTCTCTGCAACAGTCTTTCTGCACCCCAGTCTCCAACTTCTGTTCTCTGTAACAATTTTTCTGCACATCAGTCTTCAAACTCTTCTCTCTGCAATCGTCCTTCTGCACCCCATTCTCGAACCTCTTCTCTCTGTAACAATCGTTTTGCACCCCAGTCTCCAACCTCTGCTCTCTGCAACGATCTTTTTGCAACCCAGTCTCCAACCTCAGCTCTCTGCAAAAGTCTTTCTGCACCCCAGTTTCCAACATCCGCTCTCTGAAACAGTCCTTCTTCACCTCAGTCTGAAAACTCTGCTCTGTGCAATGATCCTTCTGCACCCAAGTCCACAAACTCTGCTTTCTGTAACAGTCCTTCTTCATCTCACCTCTCAACAGTCCTTCTGTACTTAATCTCACCTCTCAACAGTCCTTCTGTACTGCAGTCTCCAAACTCTGCTCTCTGCAACGGTCCTTCTGCTCCCCATTCTCCAACATCTGTTGATTGCAAGAGTCCTTAAGCACCTCAATCTCCAAAATCTGCTCCCTGCAACAATCCTTCTGCAACTTAGTCTCCAAATTCTGCTCTCTGCAACAGTTCTTCTTCACCCCAGTATCCAACATCTACTCTCTGAAACAGTTCTTCTCCACCTCAGTCTCCAACCTCTGATCTGTGTAACATTCCTTCTGTACTGCTATCTCCAACGTCTGCTCTCTGTAAGGATCCTTCTGCACACCAGTCTCCATCTTCTAATTTCTGTATCAGTCCTTCTGCACCCCAGTCTCCAACCTATGCTCTCTGTAATAGTCCTTCTGTACCTCAGTCTCCAAACTCTGCTCTCTGCAAAAGTTTATCTGCACCCCAGTCTCCAACCTCTACTGCTTGAAAAAGTCCTTCTACACCCCACTCTCATACCTCTGCTATCTGTAACAGTCCTGGTGCACCCCAGTCTCCAAAATCTGCTCTCTTTAACAATCCTTCTGTACCTTAGAACCCCTGTCTAAAATTTTTGTCCCTGCATCAGTCTTTCTACACCCAAGTCTCCAACCTCTGCTATCTTCAACAGTCCTTCTGCACCTTAGTCTCCAACCTCTGCTTTCTGCAACGAACCTAATTCACCCCAGTCTCCAACATCTGCTCTCTGCAACAGTCCTTCTGCACCTCAGTCTGAAAACTCTGCTCCCTACAACGATCCTTCTTCACCTCAGTTCCAAAACTCTGATCTCTGCAATGGTCCTTCTGAACCCCAGTATCAAACCTCTGCTCTCCGTAACAATCCTTCTGCACCCCAGTCTCCAACATCTGCTCTCTGAAAAAGTCCTTCTGCACCCCAGTCTCCAAACTCTGCACTCTGAAACAGTCATTATCCACCCCAGTCTCCAACATCTGCACTCTGTAACAGTCTTTCTGTATTGTAGTCTCCAAAATCTGCTCTTTGTAAAGGTCCTTCTGCACCCCAGTCTCCAACCTCTGCTTTCTGTATCAGTCCATCTGCACCCCAATCTCCAACCTCTGCTCTCTGTAACAGTCCTTCTTCACCTCAGTCTCCAAACTCTTCTGTCTGCAACAGTTCTTCTGCAACAAAGTCTCAAACCTCTGCTCCTTGCAACAGTCTTTCTGCACCCCTTCTCCAAACTCTGTTCTCTGTAACAGTCCTTCTGCACACCAGTCTCAATACTCTTTTCTCCCAACTGATCCTTCTGCGCCCCAGTTTCCTTCCTCGGCTCTCTGCAACAGTCCTTCTCCACCCCAGTCTCAAACCTCTGCTCTCTGTAACAGTCCTCCTGTAGTGCACTCTCAAAAATCTGCTCTATGTAACGGTTTTTCTGCACCCCAGTCTCCAATCTCTACTCTCTGTAAAAGTCCTTCTGCACCTCAGTCTCCAAACTCTGCTCTCTGCAAGAATCCTTCTGCACCACAGTCTAAAATCTCTGTTCTCGGCCAGGATCTTTCTGCACCCCATTCTCAAAACTCTGCTCTTTGTAACAGTCCTCCTACACCCCAGTCTGCAACCTCTGCTCTGTGTAACAGGCCTTTTTCACCCCATTCTCCAACCTCTGCTCTCTGTAACAGTGCTTCTGCACCTCAGTCTACAAACTCTGCTCTCTTCAACAATCCTTCCACACCTCAGTCTTCTAACTCTGCTTACTGTATCAGTCCATCTGCACCATAATTTCTAACACCCGCTCTCTGTAAGAGTCTTTCTTCACCTCAGTCTAGAAACTCTGCTCTCTGCAACAGCCCTTCTGCACGCCAATCTCCAACATCTTCTCTCTGCAACAGACCTTCTGCACCAAGTCTTCAACCTCTGCCTCTGTAACAGTCCTTCTGTAACCCAGTATCCAACCTCTGCTCTCTTCAACAGACCTTCTACACCCCAATGTGAACCTGTGCTCTCCGCTACAATCCTTATACACCCCAGTGTCCAGCCTCTGCTCTCTGCAACACACCCTAGGCAACCCAGTCTCCAACCTCTGCTCTCCTTAACAATCCTTCTCACCTCAGTCTCCAACCTCTGCTCTCTGCAATGATCCTTCTGCACCTCAGTCTTCAAAAACTACTCTCTGTAAATGTACTTCTGAACCACTTGTCTAAACTCTGCTCTCCGTAACAGGCCTTCTGCACCCCAGTCTCCAAACTCTGTTCTTGATAACAATCCTTCTGCACCCCAGTAGCAAAATTTTGCTCTCTACAACGATCCTTCTGCACCCTAGTCTCCAAACTCTGCTCTCTGTAACAGGCCTTTTGCACCCAAATCTCCCACATCTCCTCTCTGTAACAGTCCTCTTGCACCTCAGTCTCCAACCTCTGCTCTCTTCAAAAGTCCTTTTGCACCTCAGTCTCCAAACTCAGCTCTCTGCATCGATTCTTCTGAACCTCAGTCTCGAAACTCTACTCTCTGTTACAGTCCTTCTGCACCCCGGTCTGAAACCACTGCTGTCTGAAAAGATCCTTCTGCAAACCAGTCACCAACGTCTGCTCTCTGCAACAGTCTTTCTGCACACCAGTCTCAAACCTCTGCTCTCTGTAACAATCCTTCTGCACCCAGTCTCCCACCTCTGCTCTCTGCAATGATCCTTTTGCACCCCAGTCTCCAACCTCTGCTCTCTGCAAAATTCCTTCTGCACCCCAGTCTCCAACCTCTGCTCTCTGTAACAGTCCTACTGTACCTAAGTCTCCAAACTCGGCTCTCTGCAAAAGTTTTTCTGCACCCCAGTCTCCAACCTATGCTGCCTGCAAAAGTCCTTCTACACCCCAGTCTTCAACCTCTGCTATCTGCAACAGTCCTTCTGCACCCCAGTCTCAAACATCTTCTCTCTGTAACAATCCTTCTGTAACTCAGTCTCCAACCTCTGCTATCTGCAACAGTCCTTCTGCACCTCAGTCTCCAACATCTGCTCTTCGTAAGATCCTTCTGCAACACAGTCTGTAAACTCTGCCCTCTGTAACCGTCCTTCTGCACCCCTTGTCCAATCTCTGTTCCTGTAACAGTTCTTTTGCACTCCGGTCTCAAATCTCTGCTCGCTACAACGATTCTTCTTCACCCCAGTCTCCAAAGTCTACTCTCTGCAACAGTCCTTCTGCACCTCAGTCTGAAAACTCTGTGCTCTGCAATGATCCTACTGCACCCCAGTCTCCAAACTCTGCTCTCTGTAAAAGTCCTGTTGCACCTCAGTCTCCAAAGTCTGCTCTCTTTAAGATTTTTCTGCAACCCACTCTCCAAACACTTCTCTCTGTAACAGTCCTTCTGCACCCCAGTCTCCAACCTCTGCTCTCTGTATCAGACCTTTTGAACCCATATCTACAACCTCTACTCTCTATAACAGTCCATCTGAACCTCAGTCTCCAAATTCTGCTTTCTGCAACAATCTTCTGCACCTCAGTCTTCAACCTCTGCTCTCTGCAATGATCTCTCTGCACCTCTGTCTCCATAGTCTGCTCTCTGCAACATTCCTTCTGCACCCCAGTTTCCGACCTCTGCTCTCTTTTAGATTCTTCTGCAAACCAGTTTCCAAACTCTGTTCTCTACAACATTCCTTCTCCATTACAGTCTCCAACCTCTTCGATCTGCAACGATCCTGTATCACCCAAGTCTCCAAACTCTGTTCTCTACAAAAGACCTTCTTCTCCCCAGTTTCCAAACTATGCTCTGTGTAACAGTCCTTCTGTACTGCAATCTCCAACCTCTGCTTTTTGTAATGGTTCTTCTGCACCCCAGTCTCCAAACTCTGTTGTCTGTAGCAGGCCTTCTGCACCCCAGTCTCAAAACTCTGCTCTCTGTAACAGGCCTTCTGCACCCCAGTGTCAAACCCCTTCTCTCTGCAACGATTCTTCTGCACCACAGTGTCAAACCTCTGCTCCTTGCAACAGTTCGTCTGCACCCCAGTCTCGAACCTCTGCTCTTTGTAAGTTTCTTCTGCACCCCAGTCTCCAAACTCTGCTGTCTGTAAGAGCCCTTCTGCACTCTAGTCTCCGAGATCTACTCTCTGCAACAGTCAATTTGAACCCCAGTCTCCAACCTCTGCTCTCTATAAGATCCATCTGAACCCCAGTATCCAACCTCTGCTCTCTGTAACAGTCCTTCTGCACCCCAGTCTCCAACCTCTGCTCTCTGCAACAGTCCTTCTGCACCCCAGTCTCCAACCTCTGTGCTCTGTAACAGTTTTTCTATACCACAGTCTCCAAACTCTGGTATCTGTAATGGTTCTTCTGCACCCCAATTTCCAAATTCTGATTTCCGTAACATTCCTTCTGCATCTCAGTCTCCAAACTCTGCTCTTTGTAGCAAGCCTTCTGCACCCCAGTCTTCAAAATCTGCTCTCTCCAAGGATCCTTCTGCACCCCAGTCTCCAACCACTGCTCTCTTCAATGATCCTACTGCACCCGAGTCTCCAACCTCTGATCTCTGCAACAGTCCTTCTGCACCCCAGTCTCCAAACTCTGCTCTCCGCAAAAGTCCTTCTGTACCCCAGTCCCCAACCTAAGCTCTTTGGAAGATCCTTCTGCACCCAAGTCTCCAAACTATTCTCTCTGTAACAGTCTTTCTGCACCCCAGTCTCCAACCTCTACTCTCTTTAACAATCCTTCTGCACATTACTCTTTATCCTCTGCTCTCAGCAATGGTCCTTTTGCACGCCAGTCTCCAGCTTCTGTTCTCTGCAACAGTCCTTCTGCACCACAGTCTGCAACATCTGCTCTCTGTAACAGTCCTTCTGTACTGCAGTCTCTAACCTCTGCTCTTTGTAACAGTCCTTCTGGACCCCCGTCTCTCACCTCTGCTTTCGGTATCAGTCCTTCTGCACCCCAGTCTCCAACCTCTGTTCTCTGTAACATTCCTTCTGCACCTCAGTCTCAATCTCTGCTCACTGTATCAGTCCTTCTACACCCCTGTTTCAAAACTCTGCTCTCTGAAACAGTCCTTCTGCACATCAGTCTCCAACAACTGCTTTCTGCAACAGTCCTTCTACACACCAATCTTCAAACGCTGCTCTCTGAGACAGTCCTTCTAAACCCCCGTCTCCATAATCTGCTCTCTGCAACGATCTTTCTGCACCTTATTCTTCAACATCTTCTCTGCAACAGTCACTCTGCAACCAAGTCTCCAAACTCTGCTCTCTATAAGATCCTTCTGTACCCCAGTTTCCAAACTCTTCTCTCTGTAACATTCCTTCTGCACCCCAGTCTCCAACCTCTGCTTACTGCAATGGTCTCTCTGCACCCCAGTCTCCAACCTTATCCTCAACAACAGTTCTTCTGTACCGCAGTCTTCAACCTCAGTTCGCTGTACGGGTCCCTCTTCACCCCAGTCTCCAAACTCTGCTTTCTGTATCAGTGCTTCTGCACCCCAGTCTCCAAACTCTGCTTTCTGTATCAGTGCTTCTGGACCAAAGTCTCCAAACTCTGCTCCCTGTAACAGTCCGTCTGCACCTCACTCTGCAACCTCTTCTCTCTGTAACAATTCTTCTGCACCCCAGTCTCCAACCTCAGCTCTCTGTAACGGTCCTTCTGCACCTGAGTCTCCAAACTCTGCGTTATGTATAAGTCATTCTGCACCCAAGTCTCCAACTTCTGCTCTCTGTAACAGACCTTCTGCACCTCAGACTCCAAACACTGTTCTCTGCAACAGTCCTACTGTGCCCCAATATCCAACCTCTGCTCTCTGCAACAGTCCTTATGCACCTCAGTGTCCAAACTCAGCTCTCTGTAAGATCCTTCTGAAACCCAGTCTCCAACATAAGCTTTCTGCAATGGTCCTTCTGCACCCCAGTCTTCAAACTCTGATCTCTACAATAGTTATTCTGCACCCCAGTCTAAAGCCTCTGCTCTCTGTAACAGTCCTTCTGTACCGCAGTCTCCAAACTCTGTTCTCTGTAAGGGTTTTCCTGCACCACATTGTCCAACCTCTGCTTTCTGTATCAGTTTTTTTGCACCACATTCTCGAAACACTGATGTCTATATCAGTCCTTCTGCACCTCAGTCTGCAACCTCTGCTCTTTACAATAGTCCATACGGAACCCAGTCTCTAAATTTCGCTCTCTGTCACATGCCTTCTGCACCCCAGTCTCCAACATTTGCTGTCTGCAACAGTCCTTCTCCAGCCAAGTCTCCAAACTCTGCTCTCTGCAAAGGTCCTTCTACACCCCAGTCTCCAACCTCTGCTTTCTGTATCACTCGTTCTGCACTACAGTTTTCAAACTCTGCTCTCTGTAACAGTCCTTCTGCACCTCACTCTGAAACCTTGGCTATCTGCAAAAATCCCTCTGCACCCCAGTCTTCAACCTCTGCTCTCTGTAACAGTCCTTTTGTACTGCAGTGTCCAATCTCTGCTCTCTGTAACAGTCCTTCTGCACCCGGGTCTCCAAACTCTGCGTTATGTATCAGTCATTCTGCACACCAGTCTCCAAACTCTACTCTCTGGAACAGTCCTTCTGCACCTCAGACTCCAATCTCTGTTCTCTGCAAAAGTACTTCTGCGCCCCTATCTCCAACCTCTTCTCTTTGCAACAGTCCTTCTGCTCCTCAGTTTCCAAACTCTACTCTCTGTAGGATCCTTCTCAAACCCAGTCTCCAAACTCTGCTTTCTGCAATAGTCTTTCTGCACCTCATACTCCAACCTCTGTTCTCTGAAACAGTCTTTCTACACCCCAGTCTCAATAGTCTGCTCACACTAACGATCCTTCTGCACCCAAGACTCCAACATCTGCTCTCTGCAACAGTCCTTCTCCACCACAGTCTCAAAACTCTGGTCTCTGCAGCAGTCCATCTGCACCCCAGTGTCCAACCTCTGCTTTCTGTATCAGTCCTTCTGCACCCCAGGCTCCAACCTCTTCTCTCTACAACGATCCTTCTGCACCCTAGTCTCAAACCTCTTCTCGCTACAACAGTCCTTCTGAAACCCAGTCTTCAACATCTGCTCTCTGCAACAGTTCTTCTGTACCTCACTCTAAAAACTCTGCTCTCTGCAGTAATCCTTTTGCACCCTATTCTCCAACCTCTGCTCTCTTTAACAGTTCTTCTGTACCTCAGTCTCCAACCTCTGCTCTCTTTAACAGTTCTTCTGTACCTCAGTCTCCAACCTCTGCTCTCTGCAACAGTCCTTCTGCACCCCAGTCTTAAACGTCTGCTCTCTGCAACAGTCCTTCTACCCCCAGTCTCCATACTCTGATAGCCCCAACGATCCTTCAGCATCCCAGTCTCCAACCTCTGGTCTCTACAACAGTTCTTTTGAACCCCAGTCTTCAACCTCTGCTCTCAGTAACAGTCCTTCTGTACCGCAGTCTCTATCCGCTATTCTCCGTAAGGGTCCTTATGCACCCCAGTATCCAACCTCTGCTTTCTGTATCAGTCGTTTTGCACCACAGTCTCAAAACTCTGCCCTCTGTAACAGTCCTTGTGCAACTCAGTCTGCAACCTCTGCTCTCTTCAAAAGTCCTTCTGCATCTCAGGCTTAATCCTCTGCTCTCTGCAAAAGTCCTTTTGCACCCCAGTCTCTAACATTTGCTCTCTGCAACAGTCCTTCTCCACCCCAGTCACCAAACTCTGCTCTCTATAACAGTTCTTCTGTACTGCATTCTCCAACCTCTGCTCTGTGTAAGGGTAATTCTACACCCGAATCTCCAACCTCTGCTTTCTGTATCAGTCCTTCTGCACCCCAGTCTCCAACCTGTACTCTGTGTAGCTGTCCCTCTGCACCTTAGTCTCCAACCTCTGCTCTCTGCTACAGTCCTTCTAGACCCCAGTCTCCAAACTCTGCTCTCTGTAACAATCCTTCTGCACCCCAGTCTCCAACCTCTGCTCTCCGTAACAGTTTTTCTGCACCATATTCTCCAACCTCTGCTCTCTGTTACAGTCGTTCTATACCGCAGTCTCCAACCTCTGCTCTCTGTAACAGGCCTTTTGCACCCCAGTCTCCAAACTCTCCTCTCTTTATCAGTCCTTCTGCACACCAGTCGCAAACATCTGCTCTTTGTAACAGTCTTTCTGCATCTCAGTCTCCTACATCTGCTCTCTGCAACAGTCCATCAGCACCCCAGATTCCAACTTCTGGTTTCTGCAACAGTCCTTCTACACCCAAGTCTCTAACCTCTGGTGTGTGCAACAGTCCTTCTGCACCCCAGTCTCAAAACTCTGCTCTCTGCAACGATCATTCTGTGCCTCAGTCTCCAACCTCTACTCTCTGTAACAGTCCTTCTGCACCTCACACTCCAACATCTGCTCTTTGTAAGTTTATTCTCCAACACAGTCTCCAAACTCTGCTCTCTGTAACAGTCCTTCTGTACTGCAGTCTCAAAACTCTGGTCTCTGTAAAGGTCCTTTTTCACGCCAGTTTTCAACCTCTGCTTTCTTTCTCCGTCCTTCGGCACCTCAGTCTCCAACCTCTTCTCTCTCCAAAGTCCTTCTGCACCCCATTCTACAACTTCTGCTCTCAGAAACAATCCTTCTGAACAACAGTATCCAACATTTGCTCTCTGAAAAAGTCCTTGTGTACACTAGTTTCCAACATCTGCTCTCTGGAACAGTTCTTCTGTACTGCAGTCTCCAATTTCTGCTCTCTGCAAAAGTCCTTCTGCACCTCAGTCTGAAAATTTTGCTCTCTGCAACAATCCTTCTGCACCCAAGACTTCAACATCTGCTCTCTGTAACAGTCCTTCTGCACCTCAGTCTCCAAACTCTGCTCTATATAAGATCCTTCTGCAACACAGTCTCATAAATTTTGTCCCTGTAACAGTCCTTCTGCATCTCAGTCTCCAACCTCTGCTCTCTGCAACACTCGATCTACACCTCAGTTTGAAACCTCTTCTCTCTGCAGGATCCTTCTGAAACCCAGTCTTTAACCACTGCTCTCTGTAACAGTCCTCCTTCACCTCAGTCTCCAAACTCTGCTCTCTGTAAGATCCTTTTGCCACCCAGTCTCCTAACTCTGCTCTCTATAACAGTCCTTCTGCATGCCAGTCTTCTAACTCTGCTCTCTTTAACAGGCCTTCTGCACCCCAGTCTCCAAACTCTCCTCTTTTTTACAGGCCTTCTACACCCCAGTCTCCAACTTCTGCTGTCTGTATCAGTCTGCCTGAACCCCAGACTCCAAAATCTGTTCTATGTATCTATCCTTCTGCACCTCAGTCTTCAACTTATGCTCTATGTAAGAGTCCTTATGCACCCCAGTCTCCAACCTCTACTCTCAATAACAGTCCTATACCGCAGTCTCCAACCTCTGTTCTCTGTAACGATCCTTCTGCACCTCAGTCTCCAACCTCTGCTCTCTGCAACGATCCTTCTGAAATTGAGTTTGCAACCTCTGCTCTCTGCAACGATCTTTCTGCACCCCAGTTTACAGCCTCTGCTCTCTGTAACAGTCCTTCTACACCTCTGTCTCCAAACTCTCCTCTCTGTACCAATTCTTCTGCACCTCAGTCTCCAACCTCTGCTCTCTTTAACAGTCCTTCTGCACCTCAGTCTTCAACCGATGCTCTCTGAAACAGGCTTTCTGCACCCCAGTCTCCAACCTTTGCTCTCTGTAACAGTTCTTCTGCATACCAATCTCGAATCTCTGCTCTCTGTAACAGTCCTTCTGCAACCCAGTCTCCAACCTCTTTTCTCTTCAACGATCCTTCTGTACCTCAGTCTCCAACCTCTGATCTCTGCAACAGTCCTTTTGCACCCAAGTCTCCAGACTCTGCTCTCTTTAAGATCCTTTTGCATCCCTTTGTCCAACCTCTTCTCTCTGTAACAGTCCTCCTGCACTCCAGTATCCAACCTCTGCTCTATGTAAAAGTCCTTTTGCACCTCAGTCTCCAAACTATACTCTCTGTAATAGTCCTTCTGTACCGCAGTCTCCAACCTCTGCTCTCTGTAACAGTCCTCCTGCACCCCTGTATCCAACCTCTGCTCTCTGTAAAAGTCCTTTTGCACCTCAGTCTCCAAACTCTGCTCTCTGTAACAGTCCTCCTGCACCCCAATATCCAACCTCTGCCCTCTATAAATGTCCTTTGGCACCTCAGTGTCAGAACTCTGCTCTCCGTAATAGTCCTTCTGTACCCCAGTCTCCAACCTCTGCGCTCTGCAATGATTCTTCTGCACCACAGTCTCCAACGTCTGTTTTCTGCAAAAGTTATTCTGACCCTAGTTTTCAGCCTCTGCTCTCTGTAAGATTCTTCTGCAACCCAGGTTCGAAACTCTGCTCTCTGTGACATTCCTTCTGAACCCCAGTCTCCAGCCTCTGCTCTTTGTAACAGTACTTCTGTACCACAGTCTCCAATCTCTGTTCACTGCAACATTTCCTCTGCACACCACTCTCCAAACTGTGCTCTCTGTAACTGTCTTTCTGAACCCAGTCTACAACCTCTGCTCTCTGTAATGATCTTTCTGCACCTCAGTCTTCAACTTCTGCTCTCTGCAACGATCCTTCTGAACCTCAGTTTGCAACCTCTGCTCTCTGCAATGATCCTTCTGCACCCCAGTTTCCAACCTCTGCTCACAGTAACAGTCCTTCTACACCTCTGTCTCCAACCTCTCCTCTCTATACGAATCCTTCTGCACCTCAGTCTTTAACGTCTGCTCTCTTTAACAGTCCTTCTGCACCTCAGTCTCCAAACTCTGTTCTCGATAACAGGCTTTCTGCACTTCAGTCTCTAAACTTTGCTCTCTGTAACAGTCCTTCTGCACCCCAGTATCCAAACTCTGCTCTCTGTAAAATTCCTTTTGCACCTCAGTCTCCAACATTTGCTCTCTTTAATGGTCCTTTGGTACCCCAGTCTCCAACCTCTGTTCTTTGTAACAATCCTTCTGCACCTCAGTCTCCAACATCTGATCTCTGTAACAATCCTTCTGCATCCTAGTGTCCAACATCTGCTCTCTACAATGGTCCTTCTGCACCAAAGACTCCAAACTCTGCTCTCTCTAACAGTCCTTCTATACAGCAGTCTCCAACCTCTTCTCTCTATAACGGTCCTTCTGCACCCCAATTGCCAACATCTGCTTTCTGTAACAGTCCTTCTGCACCTCAGATTCCAACCACTGCTCTCTGTAACAGTCCTTCTAAGCCTCAGTCTGAAACCTCTACTCTCAGCAACGATTTTTCTGCACCCCAGTCTCCATCTTCTGCTCTGTGTAACAGGTCTTCTGCACCCCAGTCTCTAAACTGTGCTCTCTGTAACAGGCCTTCTGCACCCCAGTCTCAAACCTCTTCTCTCTGCAACGATCCTTCTGCACCTCAGTCTCCAAACTCTGCTCTCTGCAACAGTCCTTCTAAACCCCAGTCTCCAACCTCTGCTCCCTGCAACAATCCTTCTGCATCCCAGTCTCTAAACACTGCTCTCTGCAACAGTTTTTCTGCACCCCAATCTTCAACTTCTGCTCTCTGCTACAGTACTTCTGTACCCCAGTCTCCAACCTCTGCTCTCTGCAATATTTCTTCTGCATCCCAGTCTCCAAACTCTGCTCTTTGTAGCGATTCTTCTGCACTTCATTCTCCAACCTCTGCTTTCTGTCACGAACCTTCTGCACCCCAGTCTCCATCGTATGCTCTTTTTAAGAATCCTTTTGCACCCCAGTCTCCAACGTCTCCTTTCTGTAAAAGTCCTTCTGCACCTCAGTCTCCAAGTTCTGCAATCTTTAACAGTTCTGCTGCACCCCAGTCTCAAACCTCTGCTCTCAGAAATGATCGTTCTGCACCTCAGTCTCTAAACTCTGCTCTCTTTAATAGTCCTTCTGCATCCCAGTCTTTAACATCTGCTCTCTGCAATGATCCTCCTTGTCCTCAGGATCCAACCTCTGCTATCTGCAATGGTCCTTCTACACCCCAGTGTCTAAACTCTGCTCTCTGAAATAGTCCTTCTGCACCCCAGTCTCCAACCTGTGCTCTCAGTAACAGTTCTTCTGCACCCCATTCTACAAACTCTGCTCTCTGTAACACTCTTTCTGCACCCCAGTCTCCAACCTCTGCTCTCTGTAAGATCCTTCTGCACCCCAGTCTCCAAACTCTGCTCTCTGTAACAGGCCTTCTGCACCCCAGGCTTCAACTTCTGCTCTCTGTAATAGGCCTTCTGCACCCCAGTCTCCAACCTGTGCTCTCTGCAACGATCCTTCTGAACTCTAGTCTCCAAACTCTGCTCTCTGTAACAGTCCTTCTGCACCCCAGGATCCTAAATCTGCTCTCTATAACAGTCCTTCTCCACCTCAGTCTGAAAACTCTGCTCTCTGTAACAGGCCTTCTGCACCCCAGTCCCCAACCTCTTCTCTCTGCAAGAATCCTTCCTCACCTCAGTCTCCAACCTCTGCTCTCTTCAACAGTCCTTCTGTACCACAGTCTCAAACCTCTGATTTCTGTATCAGTCTTTCTGCACAACAGTTTTCAACCTCTGCTGTCTGTAACAGTCCTTCTGAACCTCTGTCTCTAACCTCTATTCTTTGCAACCTTAATTCTGCACCCCATTCTCTAACGTCTTCTCTCTCTAACAGTCCTTCTGAACCAAAGTCTCCAACATCTGCTCTGTGCAACAGTCCTTCTTTACCCTAGTCTTTAAACACTGCTGTCTGTACCAGTTTTTCTGTACTGCAGTCTCCAATCTCTGCTCTCTGTAACCTTAATTCTGCAACCCAGTCTCCAACCTCTTCTCTCTGTATCAGTACTTCTGCACCCCAGTCTCCAACCTCTGATCTCTGTAACATTCCTACTGCACCTCAGTCTCCGACTTCTGCTCTATGCGACAGTTCTTCTGCAGCCCAGTCTCCAACCTCTACTCTCTGCAAAAGTTCTTTTACTCCACAGTCTCCAACATCTGCTCTCTCTAACAGTCCTCCTGTATTGCAGTCTCCAAACTTTGCTTTCTGTAGCGGTCCTTTTACACACCAGACTCCAACCTCTGTTTCTGTATCAGTCCTTTTGTACTGCAGTCTCCAATCTCTGCTCTCTGTAACCTTAATTCTGCACCCCAGTCTCCAATCTCTTCTCTCTGTATCAGTACTTCTGCACCCCAGTCTCCAACCTCTGATCTCTGTAACATTCCTACTGCACCTCAGTCTCCAACTTCTGCTCTATGCGACAGTTCTTCTGCAGCCCAGTCTCCAACCTCTACTCTCTACAAAAGTTCTTCTACTCCACAGTCTCTAACATCTGCTCTCTCTATCAGTCCTCCTGTATTGCAGTCTCCAAACTTTGCTTTCTGTAGCAGTTCTTTTACACACCAGACTCCAACCTCTGTTTCTGTATCAGTCCTTCTGTACCCGAGTCTCCAACCTCTACTCTCTGTGACAGTCGTTCTGTTCCTCAGTATCCAAACTCTTCTCTCTGCAACAGTCCTTCTGCACCCAAGTCTCCAACACCTGCTACCTGCAACAGTCCTTCTATACCCCAGTCTCCAAACTCTGCTCCCTGCAATGGTCCTTCTGAACCTCAGTCTGCAACGTCTACTGTCTGTAACATGCCTGCTGCACCTCAGTCTTCCAACTCTGATCTCTGTAAGATCCTTCTGCAACCCAGTCTCCGAACTCTGTCCTCTTCAATGATCCTTCTGCACCCCAGATTCCAAACCCTGCTCTCTTTAACAGTCCAGTTGCACCTCAGTCTCCAAACTCTGCTGTCTGTAACATGCTTCTGCAACCCTGTCTCAAAACTCTGCTCTCTGTAACAGTCCTTCTGCACCCCAGTCTCCAACTTCTGCTCTCTGCAAAAGTCCTTCTAAACCCCAGTCTCCAACCTCTGCTCTCTGCAACAGTCCTTCTGCACCCAGTCTACAACATCTGTTCTCTGCAACAGTCCTTCTGCACCTCAGTCTGAAATCTCTGCTCTCTGCAACGATCCTTGTACACCCAAGTCTCCAAAATCTGCTCCCTGAAACTGTCCTTCTGCACCTCAGTCTCTAAACCATACTCTCTGTAACAGTCCTCCTTCACCTCAGTCTCCAACATTTGCTCTTTGTAAGATTCTTCTACAACCCAGTCTCCAAACTCTGCCTTCTGTAACAGTCCTTCAGCACTCCTTCTCCAAACTCTGTTCTCTGTAACAGTCCTTCTGCACACCAGTCTCAATACTCTGCTCTCTACAACGATCCTTCCCAACCCCAGTTTCCATCCTCTGCTCTCTGCAACCGTCCTTCTCCACACCAGTCTCCAAATTCTGCTCTCTGTAACTGTCCTCCAGTAGTGCAGTATCAAAAATCTTCTCTCTGTAACGGTTCTTCTGCACCCCAGTCTCCAAATTCTGTTCTCTGTAACAGTCCTTCTAAACCTCAGTGTCAAAACTCTGCTCTCTGCAACAGTCCTTCTGCACCTTAGTCTGAAAACTCTGTTCTCTGGAACGATCTTTCTGCACCCCAGTGTTCAACCTCTGCTCTCTGTAAGAGTCCTACTGTACCTCAGTCTTAAACCTCTGCTCTGTGTAAGATCTTTCTGCAACCCTATCTCCAATCCCTGCTTTCTGTAAGAGTCCTTCTGCACCCCAGTCTCCAACCTCTGCTTTCTTAAACAGGCCTTTTGCACCTCAGTCTACAAACTCTGCTCTCTGCAACAGTCCTTCTGCACCCCAGTCTGAAAACTCTGCTTACTGTATCAGTCAATCTGCACCACAATTTCCAACCTCTGCTCTCTGTAACAGTTTTTCTGAACCTCAGTTTACAAACTCTGCTCTGTGCAACAGTCCTTCTGCATCACAGTCTCCAACATCTGCTCTCTGAACAGTCCTTCTTCACCAAATCTCCAACCTATTCCTCTGTAACAGTCCTAGTGTAACCCAGTCTCCAACCTCTGCTCTCTGCAACAGTCCTTTTGCACCCCATTCTGAACCTGTGCTCTCAGCAACAGTCCTTACACACCCTAGTGTCCAGCCTCTTCTCTCTACAACTGTCCCTCTGCATCCCAGTCTCCAACCTCTGTTCTATCTAACATTCTTTCTGCACCTCAGTCTCCAAAAACTACTCCATGTAAAGTACTTCTGAACACCTTCTCCATAGTCTGCTCTCTGTAACAGGCCTTGTGCACCACAGTCTCCCAACTCTGTTCTCTATAAAAATCCTTCTGCACCCCAGTCTCAAAATTTTGCTCTCTACAACGATCCTTCTGCACCCCAGTGTCCAACATCTGCTCTATGCAACAGTCCTTCTGCACCACAGTCTTCAACATGTGCTCTCTGCAAAAGTCTTTATGCACCTCAGTCTGAAAACTCTGTTCTCTACAAGGATCCTTCTGCACCCCAGTCTCCAACCTCTGCTCTCTGTAACAGTCCTTTTGGACCTCAGTCTCCAAACTCAGCTCTCTGCAATGATCCATCTGCACCTCAGTTTCGAAAGTCTACTCTCTGTAACAGTGCTTCTGCACCCCAGTCTCAAACTTCTACTATCTGCAACGATCCTTCTGCACACCAGTCTCCAACTTCTGCTCACTGCAAAAGTCCTTCTGCACATCAGTCTCCAACCTCTGCTCTCTGCAACGGTCATTATGTACCCCAGTCTCCAACATCTGTTTCCTGCAATATTCCTTCTTCACCTAAGTCTCCAACCTCTGCTCTCTGAAACAGTCCTTCTGCTCCCCAGTCTCAAACATATGCTCTCTGTAACTGTCATTGTGCACACCAGTCTTCAAACGGTGCTTTTTGTATCAGTCCTTTTGCACCCCAGTCTCCAACCTCTGCTCTCTGTTACACTCCTTCTACACCACAGTCTCAAACCTCTTCTTTCTGCAACAGTTTTTCTGCACCTCAGTCTCCAACCTCTGCTTTCTGTAACAGGCCTTCTTCACCTCATCTCCCACCTCTTCTCTCTGTAACGATGTTCCTCAACCCTGTCTCCAAACTCTGCTCTCTGTAACATTCCTGCTGCACCCCAGTCTCCACACTCTGCTCTCTTTAAGGGTCCTTCTACACCCCAGTCTCCAACCTCTGCTTTGTATATCAGTTCTTCTGCACCACAGTCTCCGATCTCTTCTCTCTGCAACACTCCTTTTGCACCACAGTCTCCAACCTGTGCTCTCTGCAAAATTTTTTCTGCACCCTAGTCTCCAACCTGTGCTCTCTTTAACAATCCATCTGCACCCCAGTCTCCCACCTCTGCTCTCTGTAACGATCATTCTGCAACACAGTCTCCACCTCTGCTCTCTGCAAGGATCCTTCTATACCTTAGTCTGCAAACTCTGTGCTCTCTAACAGTCCTGCTGCACCTCAATCTCCAAACTTTGCACTCGGTAAGATCCTTGTAAAACCCAGTCTCCAAACTCTGATTTCTGGATCAGTCCTTCTGCACCCCAGTCTCTAACCTCTGCCCTCTCCAATGATCCTTCTGCACCCCAGTCTCCATCCTCTGCTCTCTTTAACAGTCTTTCTGTACTGCAGTCTTCAAACTCTGCATTTTATAACCGTCTTTCTGCACCCCAGTCTTCAACCTGTTCTCTCTGCAATGATTCTTCTGCACCCAAGTCTCCAACGTCTTCTCTCTGCAACAGTCCTCCTGCACCCCAGACTCCAAACTCTGCTCTCTGTAAGATCCTTCTGCACCTCAGTTTCCAAACTCTGCTCTCTGTAACATTTCTTCTCCACCCCAGTCTCCCACCTCTGCTCTTTTCAACGGTCCTTCTGCACCCCAGTCTCCAACCGCTGTTCTCTGAGACAGTCCATCTGAACCCAAGTCTCCAACCTCTGTTATCTGCAACAGTCGTTCTGCACCCCATTCTCCAACCTCTGCTCTCTGCAACAGTCCTTCTGTACCACAGTGTCCACCATCTGCTCTCTGCCACAGTCCTTCTGTACACTAGTCTCCAATCTCTACTCTCTGTAACAGTCCTTATGTACTGCAGTCTCCAAACTCTGCTCTCTGTAACGGTCCTTATGCACCCCAGTTTCCAAAGTCTCCTTTCTGTATCAGCCCTTCCTCACCCAAGTCTCATAACTCCACTCTCTGAAACAGTTTTTATGCACATCAGTCTCCAAACTCTGCTCTCTGCAACAGTCCTTTTTTATCCCAGTCCCCAACCTCTGCTCTCTGCAACAGTCCTTTTACACCCCAGTCTCCAACATCTGCTCTCTGCAACAGTCCTTCTAGATCTCTGTCTCTAAAATCTACTGTCTGTAACTGTCCTTCTGCACTTCAGTCTCTAACTTCTGCTCTCTGTAAGAGTCCTTCTGCACTCCAGCCTCCAACATCTCCTCACTGCAACCATGTTTCTGCAACCCAGTCTTTAACGTCTGCACTCTCAACAGTCCTTCTGCACCTCAGTCTGAAAACTCTGCTCTCTGCAAGTATCCTTCTGCACCCAAGTCTTCAACCTCTGCTCTCTGTAACAGTCTTACTGCACCTCAGTCTCCAAACTCTGCTCTATATAAGATCGTTCTGCAACCCAGTATCCAAACTCTGCTCTCTGTAACAGTCATCCTGCTCCCAAGTCTCCAAACTCTGCTATCTGTAACAGGCCTTCTGCACCCCAGTCTACAAACTCAGCTCTATGTAACATGCCTCAGCACCCGAGTATCCAACCTATTCTCTCTGCAATGATCCTTCTACACCCCAGTCTCCAACATCTGAACTCTGCAACAGTTCTTCTGCACCCCAGTCTCCAACCTCTGCTCTTTTGAAGATCCTTCTACACCTCTGTCTGCAACCTCTGTTGTCTGCAACAGTCCTTCTGCACCCCAGTGTGCAACCCCTGCTCTCTGTAAAAATCCTTCTGTACCACAGTCTCCAACTTCTGCTCTCTGTAACGGTCCTTCTGCACCACAGTCTCCAAACTCTGCTTTCTATATTAGTCCTTCTGCACCCCAGTCTCCAAACTCTTCTCTCTGTAACAGTTTTTCTGGACCTCATCTCCAACCTCTTCTCTCTGCAACAGTCCTTCTGCACCTCAGCTTCACCCTCTTCTCTCTACAACAGTCCTTTTGCACCCAAGTCTCCAATCTCTGCTTTCTATAAAAGTCCTTCTGCACCCCAGTCTCTAATCTCTGCTCTCTGTAAGATCCATCTGCACCCCAGTCTCCAACCTCTGCTCTCTGTAACAGTTCTTCAGCATCTCAGTCTCCAACCTCTTCTCTCTGTAACAATTCTTTGGCACCTCAGTCTTCAACCTCTGCCCTCTGCAATGGTCCTTCTGCACCTCAGTTTCCAAAAACTACTCTCTGTAAATGTACTTCTGAATCTTTTCTCCAAACTCTGCCCTTTGTAATAGGCCTTCTGCACCCCAGTCTTCAAACTCTGTTTTCTATAGCAATCCTTCTGTACTCCAGTCTCAAAATTTTGCTCTCTACAATAATCCTTCTGCACCCCAGTCCCCAAAATCTGCTCTTTGCAAAAGTCCTTCTGCACCCCAGTCTCCAACATGTGCTCTCTGCAAAAGTCCTTCTGCCCCTCAGTCTAAAAACTCTGTTCTCTACAACGATCCTTCTGCACCCCAGTCTCCGACCTCTGCTCTCTGTAACAGTCCTGCTGCACATCGGTCTACAACTCTGCTCTCTGTAAGATTCTTTTGCAACCTTGTCTGAAAACTCAGCTCTCTATAGTTCTACTGCACCCCAGTCTCCAACCTCTGCTCTTTGAAAAGATCCTTCTGCACCTCAGTCTCGAAACTCTACTCTCTGTAACAGTCCTTCTGCACCCGAGCCTCAAACCTCTGCTGTTTGCAACGATATTTCTGTACACCAGTTTCAAATGTTTGCTCTCTGCAACAGTCCTTCTGCACTCCAGTCTCCAACCTCTGCTCTATGCAATGATCTCTGTGCACCCCAGTATCCAAAATCTGCTCTATGCAACAGTCCTTCTGCACCCCTGTCTCCAACCTCTGCTCTCTGCAACAGTACTTCTGCACCTCAGTCTGAAAACGCTGTTCTCTGCAATGATCCTTCTGCACCCCAGTCTCCAAACTCTGCTCTCTGTAATACTCCTGTTGCACCTCAGTCTCGAAACTCTGCTCTCTGTAAGATCCTTCTGCAACCCTGTCTCCAAACTCTGCTCTATGTAACAGTCCTTGTGCACCCCAATCTCCAACCTCTGCTCTTTGAAAGAGTCCTTCTAAAACCCAGTCTCTAAACTCTGCTTTCTGCAACAGTCCTTCTACACCCCTGTCTCAAACTTCTGTTCTTTTTAACAATCCTTTTTCACCTCAGTTACCAAACTCTGATCTCTGCAATGGTCCTTCTGCACCACAGTCTCCAACCTCTGCTCTCTGTAACAATCCCTCTGCACCCCAGTCTAAAAACTCTGCTCTCTACAACAATCATTTTGCACCCCAGTTTTCAACCTCTGCTCTCTGCAAAAGGCCTTTTGCACCCCAGTCTCAAAAATCTTCTCCCTGCAACAGTCTTTCTGAACCTCTGTCTGACACCTCTGCTATCTGCAACGATCATTTTGCACCCCAGTCCTCAAACTCTGCTTTATGTAACAGTCTTTCAGCACTTCAGTGTCCAAACTCTTCTTTCTGTAAGATCCTTCTGCAACCCAGTTTCTAAACTCTGCTCTCTGTAATATTTCTTCTGCTTCCCAGTCTCCAACCTCTGATCTTTGTAACAATCCTTCTTCACCCCAGTCTCCAACCTCTGCTGTCTTCAACGATCCTTTTGCACCCCAGTCTCCACCCCCTGCTCTCTGCAAAAGTCCTGTACACCAGTCTCCAACATCTGCTCTCAGCTACAGTCTTTCTGCACCTCAGTCTCAAAACTCTGCTCTCTACAAAGGTGCTTCTGCACCTCAGTCTGAAAACTCTTTTCTCTGTAACAGTCCTTCTGCAGCTCAGTCTCCAATATCTGCTCTCTGTAACAGTTCTGCTGTACCACAGTCTCTAAGCTCTGCTCTCTGTAAGATCCTTCTGCAACAATGTCTCCAAACTCTCCAACCTCTGCTCTCTGTAACAGGCCTTTTGCACCCCGTTCTCCAACCTCTGCTCTCTGCCACAGTTCTTCTGCACCCGAGTCTCCAAACTCTGCTTTCTGTATCAGTCCATATGCACCCCAATCTCCAAACTCTGCTCTCTGTAACAGTACTTTTTCATCTCAGTCTACAAACTCTGCTCTCTGCAACAGTCCTTCTGCAACCCAGTCTCTAACATCTGCTCTCCGCAAAAGTCCTTTTGCACAAAAGTCTCCAACCTCTGCCTCTGTAACAGTCCTACTGCAACACAGTCTTCAACCTGTACTCTCTGCAACAGTCCTTTTTCACCCAAATCTCAAACCTGTGCTCTCCGCAAAAGTCCTCCTACACCCCATGTTCATCCTCTGCTCTCTGCAGCAGTCCCTCTGAGACCAAGTCTCCAACGTCTGCTCTCTGTAACAATCCTTCTGCACCTCAGTCTACAACCTCTGCTCTCTGCAATGGTCCTTCTGCACCTCGGGCTCTACTCTCTGTCAAAGTACTTCTGCACCCCTTCTCCAAACTGTGCTCTCTGTAACAGGCCTTCTGCACCCCAGTCTCCAACCTCTGTTCTCTATAACGATCCTTCTGCACCCCAGTCTCCAACCTCTGCTCTCTGTAACAGTCCTTCTGCACCTGAGTCTCTAACCTCTACTTTCCTCAGCAGTCCTTCTCCACTCTAGTCTTCAACCTCTGCTTTCAGTAACAGTCCTTTTGCACCTCAGTCTGAAAACTCTTCTCTCTGGAACGATCCTTCTGCATCTAAGTCTCAAACCTCTTCTCTGTGTAACAGTCTTTATGTACCTCTGTCTCCTAACTTTTGTCTCTGTAAGACTTTTTTCAACCCACTCTTTAAACTCTGCTCTCTGTAACTATCCTTCTGAACCCCAGTCTCCAAGCACTGCTCTCTGTAACAGGCCTTCTGCACTCCAATCTCCAACCTATGCTGTCTATAACAGGCCTTTTGACCCCAGTCTCCAAACTCTTCTCTCTTCAACTATCCTTCTGCACCCAGTATCTAACCTTTGCTCTCTGAACCTGTCCTCCTGCACCCCAGTCTCAAACCTATGCTGTTTGTAAGATCCTTCTGCACACCTGTCTCCAACCTCTGCTCTCTGTAAAAGTACTTCTGAAAAGCAGTCTCGAAACTCTGCTCACTGTAATGGTCCTTCTGCATTTCAATCTCCAATCTTTGCTCTCTGCAACACTCCTTCTGCAACCCTGTCTCCAAAATTTGCTCTGTGCAATAGATTTTCTGCACATGAGTCTCCAAACTGTGCTCTCTGTAAAAGTCCTACTGCACACCAGTCTTAAACCTGTGATTTCTGTAAAAGTCCTTCTCAACCACAGGCTCCAATCTCTGCTCTCTATAACGATCCTTCTGCACCTCAGTCTCGAAAATCTGCTCTCTGCAACGATCCTCCTGCACCCCAGTCTCCAAAGTCTGCTCTCTGTAACAGTTTTTCTGCACCCCAGTCTCCAACCTCTGGTCTCTATAACAGTCCTTCAGCACCCAATTCTCCAACATCTGCTCTCTGCAACAGTCCTTCTAGACCCCAGTCTACAACTTCTGCTCTCTGCAACAGTCCTTCTACCCCCTAGTCTCGATAATCTGCTCGCCGCAACGATCATTCTGCACCCCAGTCTCCAACCTCTGTTCTCTTCAACAGTTCTTCTGCACCCCAGTCTCCAAACTCTGCTCTCTGTAAGGGTCTTTATGCACTTCAGTATCCAACCTCTGCTTTCTGTATCAGTCGTTTTTCACCACAGTCTCAAAAATCTGCCCGTTGTAGCAGTCCTTCTGCAACTGTCTTCAAACTCTGCTCTCTGCAACAGTCCTACTGCACCTCAGTCTCCAACCTCTGCTCTCTGTAAGGGTCCTTCGGCACCCGAGTCTCCAACCTCTGCTTTCTGTATCAGTCCTTCTGCACCCCAGTCTCCAATCAATGCTCTCTGTAACAATCCTTCTGAACCTCAGTCTCCAAACTCTGCTCTCTGCAAAGGTCCTTCTGCAACCCTGTCTGAAACCTCTCTTCTTGCAACAGTCTTTCCGCTCCCCAGTCTCCAATCTCTGCTATTTGTAACGGTCATTCGGCACCCCAGTCTCCAACCTCTGCTTTCTTACCAGTCGTGCACCCCAGTCTCCAAACTCTGCTCTGTGCAATAATCCTTCTGCACCCCAGTCTCCTACGTCTGCTCTGTACAACAGTCTTTCTGCACTTAAGTCTCCAACCTCTGCTCTTTGTAAGATTCTTCTGCACCCCAGTCTCCAACCTCTGCTATCTTCAACGGTCCTTCTGCACCTCAATCTCCAAACTCTGTTCTCTACAACAGTTCTTCTACACCCCAGTCTCCAACCTCTGCTCTCTGTAACAGTCCTTCTGCACCTCAGTCTCCAACCTCTGCTCTTTGTAATATTATTCTGCACCCCAGTCTCCGACCTCTGCTATCTTCAACGGTCCTTCTGCACCTCAGTCGCGAACCTCTGTTCTCTGCAACAGTCCTTCTGCACCCCAGTCTCCAACCTCTGCTCTCTGTAACAGTCCTACTGCACCTCAGTCTCCAACCTTTGCTCTCATCAACAATCCTTCTAAACCCAGTTTCCTACATCTACTCTCTACAACAGTCCTTCTGCACCCCAGTCTAAAACCTCTGCTCTCTGTAAAAGTTCTTCTGCACCGCAGTACCCAACCTCTGCTCTCTGTAATGGTCCTTCTGCACCCCAGTCTCTAAACTCTGCTTTCTTTATCAGTCATTCTGCACCTTAGTCTCCAACCTCTGCTCTCTGTAACAGTCTTTTTGCCCCTCAGTCTTCAACCTCTGCTCTCTGCAATTGTCCATCTGCAGCTCAGTATCCAACCTCTACTCTCTGTAACAGTCCTTATGCATCTCAGTATCCAACCTCTACTCTCTGCAAGATACTTTTGCAAACCAATCTCCAAAATCTTCTCTCTGTAACAGTCCTTCTGCACCGATTTTCCAAACTCTGCTCTCTGTAACAAGCTTTCTGCACCCCAGTCTCCAACATCTCCTCTCTGGAACAGTTCTTCTGCACACAAATCTCCAACCTCTGCTCTCTGCAAAAGTCCTTCTGCACCCCAGTCTTCAACATCTGCTCTCTGCCTTAGTCTTTCTGCACGTCAACTGAAAATTCTGCTGTCTTCCACGATCCTTCTGAACCCCAGTCTTCAACCTCTGCTCTCTGTAACATTCTTTCTGCACCTAAGTCTCCAAATTCTGCTCTCTGCAAGAGTCCTTCTGAAACCCAGTCACCAACCTCTTCTGTCTGCAACATTAATTCTGCACCCCAGTCTCTAACATCTGCTTTCTGTATCAGTCCTGCACCCCAGTCTACAAAATCTGCTCTCTGTAACCGTCCTTCTTCACCTCAGTCTCCAATTTCTGCTCTCTGTAACAGTCCTTCTGCACCACAGATTTTAACCTCTGCTCTCTGCAACAGTCCTTCTGCACCCCAGTCTCCAACCTCTGCTCTCTGCAACACTCCTTCTACACCCCAGTCTCAAACATCTGCTCCCTGTAAGATCCTTCTGCACACCTGTATCCATCCTCTGATCTCTGTAATGGTCTTTCTTCATGCCCGTCTCCAAACTCTTCTTTCTGTATCAGTCCTTCTGCACCACAGGCTTCAACCTCTGTTCTCTGCAACATTCCTTCTGTACCCCAGTCTCCAACCTCTGCTCTCTGTATTAGTTCTTCTGCACCCAAGTCTCCAAACTCTACTCTCTGTAACAGTTCTTCTGCACCTCAGTCTCCAATTTATGCTCTTTGTAAAAATCCTTCTGCACATCAGTCTCCAACCTCTTCTCTCAGCAGTGGTCCTTATGCACCCCAGTCTCCAAGTTGTGTTCTTTGCAACAGTCTTTCTGCACCACAGTCTACAACATCTGCTCTCTGTAACAGTCCTTCTGTACTGCAGTCTCCAACCTCTGCTCTCTATAACAGACCTTCTGCACCTTAGTCTCCAACATCTGCTCTCCGCAACAGTCTTTCTGCACCAAGTTTCCATACTTCGCTCGCTGTATGATGCTTCTGCACACAGTCTCCCAACTCTGCCCTCTGTAACAGTCCTTCTGCACCCCAGTCTCTAATCTCTGCTCTCTGCAACAGTGCTTCTTAACCTCAGTCTCCAAACTCTGCTATTTGTATGATGCTTCTGCACCCCAGTCTACAACCTCTTCTCTCAGAAACAGTCCATCTACACGTTAGTCTCTATAATCTGCTATACAACAGTCCTTCTGCACCCCAGTTTCCAACCTATGCTCTCTGTAAAATAATTCTGCACAAATGTCTCCAACCTCTGCTTTATACAACAGTCCTTCTGCACCCCAGTCTCTAAAGACTGCTCTCTGCAACAGTCCTTCTACAACCCAGTCTCCATACTCTGCTCACCCCAATAATCCTTCTGCACCCCAATCTTCAACCCATGCTCTCTGTAACAGTCCTTCTGTACCGTAGTCTCCAAACTTTTTCCTCTGTAAGTGTCCTTATGTACTCCAGTATCCAATCTCTGCTTTCTGTATCAGTCATTTTGAACCACAGTCTCCAAACTATGCCCTCTGTATCAGTCCTTCTGCAACTCAGTCTGCAACCTCTGCTTTCTGAAACAGTTCTCTTGAAACCCAGTCTCCATCCTCTGCTCTCTGCAACAGTCCTTTTGCACACCAGTCTCCAACATCTGCTCTCTAAACAGTTCTTCTCCACCCCAGTCTCCAACCTCTCCTTTTTTTAACAGTCCTTCTGTACTGCAGTCTCCAACCACTGCTCTTTGTAAGGGTCCTTGTGCACACGACTCTCCAAGCTCTGCTTTCTGTATCAGTCCTTCTGCACCCGAGTCTCCCACCTTTGTTCTGTGTAACTGTCCTTCTGCACCTTAGTATCCAACCTATGCTCTCTGCTACAGTCCTTCTTCACCCCAATTTTCAACTTCTACTCTCTGCAACAGTCCTTCTACACCCAAGTCTAAAACCTCTTCTCTCTGCAACAGTCCTTCTGCACCCCAGTCTCCAAACTCTGCTCTGTGTAACAGTCCTTCTGAACCTCAGTCTCCTACATCTACTCTCTGTAACAGTGTTTCTGCACCCCAGTCTCCAACCTCTGCTCTCTGTAACAGTCCTTCTTCACCTAAGTCTCCAAATTCTGCTCTCTGCAAGAGTCTTTCTGAAACCCAGTCTCAAAACTCTTCTGTCTGCTACAATAATTCTGCACCCCAGTCTCAAACATCTGCTTTCTGAATCAGTCCTGCACCCCAGTCTCCAAAATCTGCTCTCTGTAACAGTCTTTCTTTACCTCAGTCTCCAACTTCTGCTCTCTTCAACAGTCTTTCTGCACACGAGTCTCCAGTCTCTGCTCTCTGCAACAATCCTTTTTCACCCCAGTGTCCAAACTATGCTCTCTGTAACAGTCCTTCTGCACCACAGTCTTTAACCTCTGCTCTCTACAACAGTCCTTCTGAACCCCAGTCGCCAACCTCTGCTCTCTGCAACACTCCTTCTACACCCCAGTCTCAAACCTCTGCTCCCTGTAATATCTTTCTGCACACCTGTATCCAACCTCTGATCTCTGTAATTTTCTTTCTTAATCCCCATCTCCAAACTCTGCTTTCTGTATCAGTCCTTCTGCACCACA
This sequence comes from Ictidomys tridecemlineatus, assembly GCF_052094955.1. Lineage (NCBI taxonomy): Eukaryota > Metazoa > Chordata > Mammalia > Rodentia > Sciuridae > Ictidomys > Ictidomys tridecemlineatus. The sequence continues at coordinate 137,671 of NW_027521017.1, forward strand.
GGCATCAACCTTTGCTCTCTGAAACAGTCTCTCTGCACCCCGTCTCCAACCTCTGCTCTCTGCAACAGTCTTTCTGCACGCCAGTCTAAAACTCTGCACTCTGCAACATTCCTTCTGTACCCCAGTCTCCAACGTCTGCTCTCTGTATCAGTCCTTCTGCACCCAAGTCTTCAAACTCTACTCTCTGTAACAGTTCTTCTGCACCTCAGTCTCCAACATATGCTCTCTGTAACAATTCTTCTGCACATCAGTCTCCAACCTCTTCTCTCAGCAGCGGTCCTTATGCACCCAAGTCTCCAACTGCTGTTCTCTGCAACAGTCTTTCTGCACCACAGTCTACAACATCTGCTCTCTGTAACAGGCCTTCTGCACCCAAGTCTCAGAACTCTGCTCTCTTTAACAGTCTTTCTGTACTGCAGTCTCCAACCACTGCTCTCTGTAAGGGTCCATTCCTTCTGCACACGAGTCTCCAAGCTCTGCTTTCTGTATCAGTCCTTCTGCACCCGAGTCTCCAACCTTTTTTCTGTGTAACTGTCCTTCTGCACCTTAGTATCCAACCTCTGCTCTCTGCTACAGTCCTTCTTCACCCCAATCTCTAAACTCTACTCTCTGCAACAGTCCTTCTACACTCAAGTCTAAAACCTCTGCTCTCTGCAACAGTCCTTCTGCATCCCAGTCTCCAAACTCTGCTCTGTGTAACAGTCCTTCTGCACCTCAGTCTCCTACCTCTACTCTCTGTAAAAGTGTTTCTGCAACCCAGTCTCCAACCTCTGCTCTCTGTAACAGTCCTTCTGCACACAAGCCTCCAATCTCTGCTCTCTGCAACACTCTTTCTACACCACAGTCTAAAAATTCTTTTGCACACCTGTATGCAACCTCTAATCTCTGTAACGGTCCTTTTTCATCCCCGTTTCCAAACTCTGCTTTCCGTATCAGTCCTTCTCCACCACAGGCTTCAAACTCTGCTCTCTGTAACATTCCTTCTGCACCCCATCTGCAACCTCTGCTCTCTGCAACAGTCCTTCTACACGCCAGTTTAAAACTCTGCACTCTGCAACATTTCTTCTGTACCCCAGTCTTCAACCTCTGCTCTCTTTATCAGTCCTTCTGCACCCAATTCTCCAAACTCTACTCTCTGTAACAGTTCTTCTGCACCTCAGTCTCCAACCTATGCTCTCTGTAACAATCCTTCTACACATCAGTCTTCAACCTCTTCTCTCAGCAATGGTCCTTATGCACCCCAGTCTCCAAGTTCTGTTCTCTGCAACAGTCCTTCTGCACCGCAGTCTGGAACATCTGCTCTCTGAAACAGTCTTTCTGTACTGCAGTCTCCAACCTCCGTTCTTTGTAACAGTCCTTCTGCACCCCAGTTTCCAACCTCTGCTCTCTGCAACAGTCTTTCTGCACCAAGTTTCCATAGGTGGCTCGCTGTATTATGCTTCTGCACCCCAGTCTTCTAACTCTGCCCTCTGTATCAGTCCTTCTGCACTTCAGTCTCTAATGTCTGCTCTCTGCTACAGTGCATCAGCACCTCAGTCTCCAAACTCTGCTCTTTGTATGATGCTTCTGCACCCCAGTCTACAACCTCTGCTCTCGGAAACAGTCCATCTACAACTTAGTCTCTATAATCTGCTATGCAACAGTTCTTCTGTACCCCAGTCTCCAACCTATGCTCTCTGTAACATAATCCTGCACACCTGTTCCCAACCTTTGCTCTCTTTAACAGTCCTGTAACGCAGTCTCAAACCTCTGTTTTATGCAACAGTCCTTCTACACCCCAGTCTCCAACCTCTGCTGTCTGCAACAGTTCTTCTACACCCCAGTCTACATACTCTGCTCACCCCAATGATCCTTCTGCACCCCAGTCTTCAACCCATGCTCTCTGTAACAGTCCTTCTGTACCGCAGCCTCCAAAGCCTTTTCTCCGTAAGTGTCCTTATGTACTCCAGTATCCAATCTCTGCTTTCTGTTTCAGTCATTTTTAACTACAGTCTCCAAACTATGCCCTCTGTATCAGTCCTTCTGCAACTCAGTCTGCAATCTCTGCTTTCTGAAAAAGTCCTCTTAAACCTCAGTCTCCATCCTCTGCTCTCTGAAACAGTCCTTTTGCACACCAGTCTCCATCTGCTCTCTGCAACAGTTCTTCTCTACCCCACTCTCCAACCTCTGCTCTTTTTAACAGTTTTTCTGTACTGCAGTCTCCAACCACTGCTCTCTGTAAGGGTCCTTCTGCACACGAGTCTACAAGCTCTGCTTTCTGTCTTAGTACTTCTGCACCCGAGTCTCCAACATCTGCTCTCTGCTACAGTCCTTCTTCACCCCAATCTCCAAACTCTACTCTCTGCAACAGTCCTTCTACACCCCAGTCTAAAACCTCTGTTCTCTCCAACAGTCTTCTGCACCCCAGTCACTAACCTTTTCTCTCTTTTTCAATCATTCTGCACCTCAGTCCCCAAGCTCTGCTCTCTGCAACGGTCCTTTTGAACCTCGGTCTCTGAACTCTACTCTCTGCAACAGTGCTTCTGCACCTCAGTCTCCAACCTCTGATCTCTGTAAGATCCTTCTGCAACCCAGTCTCAAAACTCTGCTCTCTGTATAAGTCCTTCTGCACCCAAGTCTCCAAACTCTGCTTTCTGTAATAGGCCTTCTGCACCCCAGTCTCCAACCTCTGCTGTCTTTATCAGTCCTTCTGCACCCCAGTCTCTAACTTCTTCTCTCTGCTACGATTCTTCAGCACCCTGTCTTCAAACTGTGCTCGCTGCAACAGTCCTTGTTCACCCAGTCTCCAACATCTGCTCTCTGCAACAGTTGTTCTGTACCTCACTCTGAAAACTCTGCTCTCTGCAACAATTCTTCTGCACCCCAGTCTCCAAACTCTGCTCGCTGTAACAGTCCTTCTGTACATCAGTCTCTAACCTCTTCTTTCTGTGAGACCCTTCTGAAACCCAGTCTGCAAACTCTGCTCACTGAAACAGTCTTTCTGCACCCCATCTCCAAACTCTGCTCTCTGTAACAATAATTCTGCACCTCAGTCTCCAACCTCTGCTCTCTGCAAAGGTGCTTCTGCACTTCAGTCTCCAACCTCTGTTCTCTGCAACAGTCCTTCTGCATCGCATTCTCCAACCTCTGCACTCTGTAGCAGTCCTTCTGTACCGGAGTCTCCAATCTCTGCTTTCTTTATCCGTCCTTCTGCACCCCAGTCTCCAACATCTGCTTCATCAATAAGTCCTTCTGAACCCACTCTCCAACCTCGGCTCTCTTTAACAGTCTTTCTGCACCTCAGTCTCTAACCTCTGCATTCTGTAACAGTCCTCCTGCACCCCAGTCTTCAACCTCTGCTCTCTGCAACATTCATTTTTCACCCCAGTCTCCTAACTGTGCTCTCTGTAAAAGTCCTTCTGCACATCAGTCTCCAACCTCTTCTCTCAGCAACGGTCCTTATGCACCCCAGTCTCCAACTTTTGTTCTCTGCAACTGTCCTTCTGTACGTCAGTCTCCAATCAATTCTCTCTGTCAGAGGCCTTCTGCACTCCAGTCTCCAACCTCTTCTCTCTGTAACAGGCCTTCTGCACCCAAGTCTCCAAACTCTGCTCTTTTTAACAGTCTTTCTGAACCCCAGTCTTTAACCTCTGCTCTCTGCAACAGTCTTCCTGCACCTCAGTCTCAATACTTCGCTCGCTGTAAGATGCTTCTGCACACCAGTCTCCTAACTCTGCCCTCTGTATCAGTCCTTCTGCACCACAGTCTCCAATCTCTGCTCTCTGCAACAGTTCTTCTGCACCTCAGTCTCCAAACTCTGCTCTCTGTATGATGCTTCTGCACCCCAGTCTACAACCTCTGCTCTCTGTAATAGTCCTTCTACACCCTTGTCTCCATGATCTGCTCTGCAACAGTCCTTCTGCACCCCAGTCTTCAACCTATGCTCTCTGTAAGATAATTTTGCACACCTGTCTCCAACCTCTGCTCTCTGTAACAGTCCTTCTGTACTGCAGTCTCCAAACTATGCTCTCTGTAACGGTCCTTACGCACCTGAGTCTCCAAACACTGCGTAATGTATCAGTAATTCTGCACCCCAGTCTCCGACCTCTGCTCTCTGCAACAGTCATTGTGCACCTCAGTGTGCAAACTCTGTTCTCTGTAAGATCCTTCTGAAACCCAGTCTTCAACCTCTGCTTTCTGCAATGGTCCTTCTGCACCGAAGTCTCAAAACTCTGATCTCTACAAAAGTTATTCTGCACCCCATTCTAAAACCTCTGCTCTCTGTAACAGTCCTTCTGTACCGCAGTCTCCAAACTCTGTTCTCTTTAAGGGTCCTTCTGCACCACATTCTCCAACTACTGCTTTCTGTATCAGTCCTTCTGCACCACATTCTCGAAACTCTGCTGTCTGTATCAGTCCTTCTGCACTTCAGTCTGCAACCTCTGCTGTCTGCAATAGTCCATATGTACCACAGTCTCCAACCTCTGCTCTCTGTAACAGTACTTCTGTACCTCAGTTTCCAACATGTGCTCTCTGTAAAATCCTTCTGCAACCAAGTCTCAAATTTCTGCCATCAGTAACAGTCCTTCTGAAGCACTTCTCCAAACTCTGCTCTCCATAACAGGCTTTCTGAACCCCAGTCTCCAACCTCTGCTCTCTTTAACAGTCCTGCTGCACCTCGGTCTACAACTCTGCTCTCTGTAAGATCCTTCTGCAACCTTGTCTAAAAACTCTGCTCTCTGTAACAGTCCTTCTGCACCTAAGTCTCCAACCTCTGCTCTTTGCAACACTCATTCTGCACCCCAGTTGCCAACCTCTGCTCTCTGTAACAGTCCTTCTCTACCGCATTCTCCAAACTCTGCTCTTTGTAACAGTCCTTCTGCACACCAGTCTCCAACCTCTGCTTTCTGTATCAGTCCTTCTGCTCCCCAGTCTACATACTCTGCTCTCTGTAACAGTCCTTCTGCACCTCATATCCAACTCTGCTCTCTGCAACAGTCCTTATGCACCCCAGTCTCCAACCGCTGCTGTCTGCAACATTCCTTCTGCACCTCAGTCTGCAACTTGTGCTCTGTGTAACAGTCCTTCTGTAGCCAAGTCTCCACATCTGCTCTCTGCAACGATCTTTCTGTACTTCAGTCTTAAACCTCTGCTCTCTGCAACAATCCTTCTGTACCCCAGTCTCCAACCACTTTCTCTGTAACAGTCTTTCTCCACCTCAGTCTTCAACCTCATCTCTCTGCAAGAGTCCTTCTGCACCCCAGTCTCCAACATCTGCTCTCTAAACAATCATTCTGCAACCCAGTCTCCAACATCTACTCTCTTCAATGATCATTCTGCACCCCAGTCTCCAACCTCTGCTCTCTGCAACAGTCTTTCTTCACCTCAGTCTCCAAACTTTGCTCGCTTTAAGATGCTTCTGCAGCCCAGTCTCCTAACTCTGCCCTCTGTATCATTCCTTCTGGACCCCAGTCTCGAATCTCTGCTCTCTGCAACAGTCCTTCTGCACCTCAGTCTCCAAACACTACTTTTTGTATGATGCTTCTGCACCCCAGTCAATAACCTCTGCTCCCTGGAACAGTCCTTCTACAACCTAGTCTCCATTATCTGCTCTGCAACACTCCTTCTGCACCCCAGTCTCCAATCTCTGCTCTCTGTAAAAGTCCTTCTGCACCTCAGTCTCCAAACTCTGCTCTTAGTAAAAGGCCTTCTGCACCCCGCTTTTTAACCTCTGCTCTCTGCAACGATCCCTCTGCACCCCAGTCTTCAATCACTGCTCACTGCAACAGTCCTGTGCACCCCAATCTCCAACATATGATCTCTGCAACAATTCTTCTGTACCACAGTATGAAAACTCTGCTCTCTGCAATTATTCATCTGCACCCGAGTCTTCAACCTCTGCTCTCTGTAACAGTCCTT